>NC_037354.1:20660196-20963227 GCF_002263795.3 Bos taurus
CTATCTTGTTCCATTGGTCTATATTTTTGTTTTTGTGCCAGTACCATACTGTCTTGATGACTGTAAGTTTGTCATATAATCTGAAGTCAGGAAGGTTGATTCCTCCAGCTCCATTCTTCTTTCTCAAGACTGCTTTGGCTATTCGGGGTCTTTTGTGTTGCCTTATGAATTGTAAAATTTTTTGTTCTAGTTCTGTGAAAAATGTCATTGGTAATTTGATAGGGATCACATTGAATCTGTAGATTGCATTTGGTAGTATAGTCATTTTCACAATATTGATTCTTCTTAGCCAGGAACATGGAATATCTCTTCATCTATTTATGTCATCTTTGATTTCTGCCATTAATGTCTTATAATTTTTTGTGTACAGTTCTTTTGTCTCCTTACTAGGTAGGTTTATTGCTAGATATTTAATTCTTTTTGTTGCAATGGTGAAAGGGATTGATTACTTATTTTCTCTGATTTTTCATTGTTAGTGTATAGAAATGCAAGTGATTTCTGTGTATTGATTTTGTATCCTTCAACTTTGCTAAATTCCCTGATTAGCTCTAGTAATTTTCTGATAGTACCTTTAGGGTTTTCTATGTACAGTATCATGTCATCTGCAAACAGTGAGAGCTTTACTTCTTCTTTTCTAATCTGGATTCCTTTTATTTCTTTTTCTTCTCTGATTGCTGTAGCTAGGACTTCCAGAAATATGTTGAATACTAGTGGCAAAAGTGGACATGCTTGTCTTGTTCCTGATCTTAGGGGGATGCTTTCAATTTTTCATCATTTAAAGTAATGTTTGCTGTAGGCTATAATATATGGCCTTTGAGGTAGGTTTCGTCTATGCCCATTTTTTGAAGTGTTTTAATCATAAATAGATGCTGAATTTTGTCAAAGGCTTTTTCTGCATCTATTGAGATTATTATATGGTTTTTATCTTTCAATTTGTTAATATGGTGTATCACATTGATTGATTTGCATTTATTGAAGAATCCTTGCATCCCTGGAATAAACCCATCTTGATCATAGTGTTGCTGAATTCTGTTTACTAAAATTTTGTTGAGAATTTTTGCATGTGTGTTCATCAGTGATATTGGCCTGTGGTTTTCTTTTTTTGTGTTGTCTCTATCTGGTTTTGGTATCAGGGTGATGGTGGCCTAGTAGAATGAGTTTGGAAGTGTTCCTTCCTCTGCAATTTTTTGAAAGAGTTTTAGAAGGATAGGCATTAGCTCTTCTCTAAATGCTTGATAGAATTCTCCTGTGAAGCCATCTGGTCCTGGGCTTTTGTTTTTTGGGAGATTTTTGATCACAGCTTTAATTTCAGTACTTGTAATTGGGTTTTTCATAATTTCTATTTCTTCCTGGTTCAGTCTTGGAAGATTGAACTTTTCTAAGAATCTGTCCATTTCTTCCAGGTTATCTATTTTGTTGCCATATAGTTGTTCATAATAACCTCTTATAATCCTTTGTATTTCTGCGTTGTCTGTTGTAACCTCTCTTTTTTAATTTCTAATTTGTCAATTTGATTCTTCTCTCTTTTTTTCTTAATGATTCTGGCTAAAGGTTTGTCAATTTTGTTTATCTTCTCAAACAACCAGCTTTTATTTTTATTAATCTATACTATTGTTTCTTTCATTTCTTTTTCATTTGTTTCTGCTCGGATCTTTATGATTTCTTTCCTTCTACTAGTTTTGGGGTTTTTTTGTTCTTCTTTCTCCGGTTGTTTTCGGTGTAAGGTTAGGTTGTCTATTCAATGTTTTTCTTGTTTTTTGAGGTAAGATTGTATTGCTATAAACATCCCTCTTAGAACTACTTTTGCAGCATCCCATAGGTTTTGAGTTGTCATGTTTTCATTATCATTTGTTTCTAGAAATTTTTTAATTTCCTTTTTGATTTATTCAGTACCCTGTTGGTTATTTAGAAACGGGTTGTTTAGTCTGCCTGTGTTTGTGTTTCTTACACTTTTTTTTTTTTTTTTTCTTGTAATCAATACCTGGTCTCATAGCATTGTGGTTGGAGAAGATGCTTGATATGATTTCAATTTTCTTAAATTCACTGAGGTTTGATTTGTGACCCAAGATGTGGTCTATCCTGGAGAATGTTCCATATGCAAGAATTTATATTCTTCTGCATTTGGGTGGAATGTCTTGAAGATATGAATGAGATCCTTCTCATCTAATGTATCATTTAAGACTTGTGTTTCCTTATTAATTTTCTGTTTTGATGATCTGTCTATTGGGGTGAGTGGGGTGTTAAAATCCCCTACTATTATTTATGTTACTGTCAATTTCTCCTTTTATGTCTGTTAGTGTTTGTCTTATGTATTGATGTGCTCCTATGTTGGGTACATAGATATTTACAATTGTTATGTCTTCCTCTTGGATCGATCCCTTGATCATTATGTAGTGTCCTTCCTTTTCTCTTGCAATCTTCTTTATTTTAAGGTCTATTTCGTCTGATATGAGGATTGCTACTCCAGCTTTCTTTTGCTTCCCATTTACATGGAATATATTTTTCCATCCTCACTTTCAGTCTATATGTGTCTTGAGGTCTGAAGTGGGTTTCTTGTAGATAGCATATATATGGGTCTTGTTTTTTTATCCATTCAGCCAGTCTGTGTCTTTTGGTTGGAGCATTTAATCCATTTACATTTAAAGTAATTATTGATATATATGATCCTATTGCCATTTTCTTACTTGTTTAGGATTGATTTTGTAGATCTTTATTCTTCTGTTGTATTTCTTGACTATATAAGTCCCTTTAACATTTGTTGTAAAGCTGGTTTGGTGGTACTGAATTGTTGCTTGTGTGAAAAGTTTTTTATTTCTCCATCAGTTTTGAATGAGATCCTTGCTGGGTATAGTAACCTTGGTTGTAGATTTTTCCCTTTCAGTACTTTAAATATATCTTACCATTCCCTTCTGGCCTGCAGTTTCTGCTGAAAGATCAGCTGTTAAGTGTATGGGATTTCCCTTGTATGTTACTTGTTGCTTCTCCCTTGCTGCTTTTAATATTCTTTATTTGTATTTATTCTTTGTTAGTTTGATTAGTATGTATCTTAAGAGTGTTTCTCCTTGGGTTTATCCTGTATGGGACTCTTTGTGCCTCTTGGACTTGATTGACTATTTCCTTTTCCATGTTGGGGAAATTTTCAACTATAATCTCTTCAAAAATTTTCTCATACCCTTAATTTTTTCTCTCCTTATTCTAGGACCCCTAATATTCGAATGTGGGTGCATTTGATATGGTCCCAGATGTCTCTGAGACTGTCCTCAGCTCTTTTCATTCTTTTTGCATTATTCTGCTCTTCAGAAGTTATTTCCACCATTTTATCTTCCAGCTCACTGATTAGTTCATCTGCTTCAGATATTCTGCTATTGATTCCTTCTAGAGTATTTTTAATTTCAGTAATTGTATTGCTTGTCTCTGTTTGTTTACTCTTTAATTCTTCTGGGTCTTTTCTAATTGATTCTTGCATTTTCTCCATTTTGTTTTCAAAGTTTTTGATCATCTTTACTATCATTATTCTGAATTCTTTTTTAGGTGAAGAAATTTGCCTATTTCCTCTTCATTTATTTGGACTTCTATATTTCTAGTTTGTTCCTTCATTTGTGCAGTATTTCTCTGACTTTTCATTTTTTTAAAGTTATTGTATTTGAGGTCTCCTTTTCCCAGGTCAAGGAAAGTTGAATTATTTCCTTGAAGAAGGTTGAACTCTTTCTTCCTTTTGGTTTCTGCCCTCCTAAGGTTGGTCCAGTGGTTTGTATGAGTTTCATACAGGGTGAGATTTGTGCTGAGTTTTTGTTTGTTTGTTTTTCCTCTGGTGGGCAAGGCTGAGTGAGGTGGTAATCGGGTCTGCTGATGACTGGGTTTGTATTTTTGTTTTGTTTGTTGTTTGTATGAGGTGTCCTGCACAGAGTGCTACTGGTAGTTGGATGATGCCAGGTCTTGTATTCAGGTGGTTTCCTTTGTGTGAGTTCTCACTATTTGATACTCCTTAGGGTTAGTTCTCTGGTAGTCTAGCGCCTTGGAGTCAGGGCTCCCACTCCAAAGGCTCAGGGCTTATCTCTGGTCAGGAATGAAGATTCCATAAGTGGTCTGTTATGGTAGTAAGTGAGATTAAAACAAATATCCAAAAATGAGAAAGCAAAGATGAACCCCAGACAAACGGCAGTTACAGAATCAGGCAAATAATAAGTAAAATAATGGAATATACACATATAGATATACATCCATGAGCAAAGTCAAAACAGTCCAACAAAATAAAGTACAGTACATTGACACAGTGAACAAAGGAAATAAAAAATTATATTTACCAGTTAAGAAAAAACTAGCTTAAGCACAAACTAGAAACCAAAACTAAAGTAAGGTGCCAAGTGGGGAATAAAGCAATGAAAACAAAACTAATAAATATATTGAGAGGAAAGGAAAGAAAGAAAAGAAACAAAGAATAGATATGCAAATTTAAAAGAGGTAGATGAAGAAGATTTATATACATTAAAGATTAACTGCAAGGGAAAAAGAATAGTAGGAGAGATAAATGAATAAATGTAGAAAACATATAATAGGTTTAAAAAATTAAAATTACAGAAAAGAAAAAAAAGGAAGAAGAAAGAAAAAAGAAAAAAAAAATCCACAGAATTGCAAAAGCCCAATGTAGAGGCAGAGGTTTATAACAATAGAAAGTGTGACTGAATATACACATATACATATACACCCATAAGCAAAATCAAAACAGTCTAACAAAAATGAAGTACAATGGATTGACCTAGTGAACAGAGGAAACCAAAAATTATATTTACCAGAACAAAACTAATTAAAGCACAAACTGGAAAACAAAGCTAAAGCAAGGTGCCAATTCAGGAATAAAGCAGTGAAAATAAAACTAACAAATATGTTGAGAGGAAAGGAGAGAAAGAAAAGAAAGTAAGAATAGACATGCAAAGTTAAGTAGAGGTAGATAAAAAAGATTTATATATGTTAAAGATTAACTGCAAGGGGAAAAGAACAGTAGGAAAAGCAAGCAAAGGAATAAATGTAGAAAAAATAATAATAAGTTTAAAAAATTAAAATTAAAGAGATAAGAAAAAAAAAAGAGGAAAACTCCACAGAACTGCAAAAGCCCAATGTAGAGGCAGAGCTTTATGACAACAATAAAAAATGTGACTGAGAAAAAAAAGCTCAAAAACTTAATTGGATTTCTTTGTGCCAGTAAAATCAACAACTACAACAGAAGTGGAAAAAAAGGAAAAAAAATCCAAAAGAATCTACAGAACAAGTCAAAAAATAAGAGTAATAAATGTTTTTCTTGAGTCACTGCAGTCAGAGTCTTTTCCCTCGCTGAGAGTCACCGTCCACTTCACCTCCCTAAGGATGCCCTCCAGCACTCTGCTGATCTCTGGGCCTGCTGTGGAGGCATCTGAGTCTATTCTGGTCCTATTCCTGTGTGTTCTTGCCTCCAATGTCCGCCGCTATCGGAGCTGGTGCATTTTCTTTTGTGGGAGCTCTCAATGGCCTTTTATATATTCCATAGACACAGAGTTTGCCTAGTTGATTGTGTGAATTTAATGCAGCTTGTACAGATGGTGGGAAGGTTTTGGGTCTTCTTCCTTAGCCACACTGCCCCTGGGTTACAATTATGGTTTTATTTCCACCTCTGCATGTGGGTCGTCCACTGGGGTTTGCTCCTGAGGCTGTCCTGGAAGACTTGGGTTTGCCCCTGTGAGGGCCAGGTGTGGAGGTGGTGCAGCTGCTTGGGTCACAGGGATTCTGGTAGCACCAGGTACTCAGGGCAGTTGGCAGCTAGAGCAGCAGGAAATATAGTACTTTAAAAGGGTATGGCAAACAGTATTGGCCAATACACTCCAGTATTCCTGCCTGGAGAACCCCACTCCCTGACAGAGAAGCCTGGGAGGCCACAGTCTACAGGGTCTCAAAGAGTCGGACATGACCAAAGTGACCGTGCACGCATAGATGCAAGACTTTTTTGCCTGTGGCAGCTCTGCCCCAGTGAGAGTCGAGTGTGAAGGTGGCGCAGCTGCTTGGCTTGCTGGAATCCTGTCGGCACCAAGTGTGCAGGGACACGGACTGCCTCCACCACAGAGTTATGGCCCTATCAGAGTCTTTATTCCAGCCTCTTGTAGCTGGCAATCAGAAGGCCTCTTTGGCCAGTCTTTATCCGTAGGTCTGCCCGTCCAGGCACTTAGAGGGCTCCCTTGCCTGGGGTCCTTCTCTGTTGTTTGGCGCCTCAGGCACATAGAGGGGCACCCCAGGCTGGGGTCCTATTCTGTAGATTGGCGTGTCAGTCACTTAAAGGGGCACCCTGAGCTGGGTCCTACTCTGTATTTAAGTGTTTCAGGCCTTTGCTGGGCCAGCCTCTCTATTGTTCAGTTGCTGATGCTGGTGTGTGGGGAGAGAGAGGCTATGGTGATGGCTCCACCCGCTACGCATGACTCAGCAGTATCGCCTTGCTTCCATGGCTGCCTGGCTTTCCTCCACCAGCATTTCCCACCAGAATCTCCTCCCTCACATCCCCTCAATCCATCTCACCACAGCAAACAGTAGCCCTCGCCCTGGGATTCCTCCACATTTCCTAAACTCCAGCTCCCAGCCGCTGCCCCTTCCAGGAGACCAGCGTTCCTGTCTGGGGTATGTATGGCTGCGGCAAGGACTGTACGATTCTCATTCCATTTAAGCTGCCACAGATCAGCTGTTTCACTCTCAGCCTTAATGTTTCTCCTCTGACTCAGACAACTGCCCCAGTGTGGGGATCGGACCCCTGCTTCAGTTTCCCCACCTGCTGAGGGCAGGTCCAGTCCTACTGACACCACTGTTTTTTCCCCTAGTTCCTTCATCCTATCAAGTTTTGCGTGGGTCTATATATTCTTTCCCACTGGTCAAGTACTTCTGTCTGCTCTCAGCTGGTATTCTGCATGCACTTCCTGTGTCGGTGTATTCCTGATGTATCCATGGAGAGAGATGTACTCCATGACCACCTACTCCCCTGCCACCTCGTTCTAGGTCTTTTATGTGACCTGATACAAATAGGTTGACAAGCTTACCATCCGCTTACCTGAGTTGCAGCAAAGTTCTAAACAGGGCATGCATTTAAATGATCTATCCCAATGAGTCATGCCAAAGTGTATCATCTTTACTTCAAAAATATATCACTCTTTGAAAAGCTCTTTCTCTGTAGCTTAAGTGTGAGCCAGGGAGCATGTGGTGGGTGGGAAGCTCCTATACTGAATATTAAACACTGCTTATCCATGTTTCTTTGATTAGATATAATTATTTTCTTGAATTAATGACCCTTGGATGTTGTTAAATTTCTTTTCAGGATATTGCTTAATTGCTTTTAACAAAAGTACAAATAGACTTCAACTAGAGAATGAATAAAAATGGTTTCTTAAGATCCTGATTTCTTAAGCATAAAGAAAAGAGCAGTATGTGAACTATGTTCCCTTTCTAATCATGAAGGATAAGTTATTTTTCCAGTGTATTAAGGGACAGATTATTGATTGCTTTTAATGTATATTTCTACATCCATTTTTCAAATAATTTTTTTTTTTGGTCTAAGTTTGCCTGTCACTATTACCATTACACAATAATTGGCTACCAGGTAAAGTCAGGAGATATTAGGTCATTTTAGCAGGAGCATTTTGTTAATACAGGCACACTTAAAGTGACTTAAAATAATTACAGATCTCTCTATGACCTTGAATTTTAGGCAGTCAAAAATTTAAAGGGACTGATAATCACAATGTTTTAATAGTATATTCAAATAATATATAAAGACAGTTTTTCTGTAGATTATGTATGTCTTCCAAACAGATATACCTTAAAGCGTGTGGACATTTATTATTATCTTTATTTCTGCATGATTCTTCTACCATTTTCTTTGATCTGTTTCCTTCCTTGATCTTGTGTCTTTATACCCACAACCCAGATGTTATTGTGAACAGAAGTGACCATAGTACTCAGCCTGAGTTCTGAATGCTGTAATTATTTATGTTCAACAATAGGGATGGACTGCTGTTAAATCTGACCATCCAGCATTTTCTCTTAAGCATTGGGTTGACAAGTTCATACATGATGTCAGGTCCTAATTTTACAGTAACAGATCATAGATGAAATATTAATTGTGTGCATAGTTTGTACACCGTGCTCGTGATAGCTCAGTGTATCATGACATAATACAAGGGAAAATTCAGCAAGAGGCCTAACCAGCTCCATATCTCTCTTTAATTTACTTTAATGACTTATTTTAAGATTCAAAGTCACATAAGTCAGAGTGCATCTTACGTCATTCTTATTCTGATAAGGCGGTATTTGATATTTTGAAAACTAACTGGCGTGTAATCACAATCAAAATATATAAGGATTTTTAGATGGAAGAAAATGCCTTTCTATTCAATCTTTTTTTTTTTTTTCCTAATAAGCCATTAAATGAGCAGCAAATTTCAGGAGATAAGGTTTAACTCAGTTTGCTCAGTGCATTTGTCTTCAGATTGCTTGGAAGAGAGCAAGCAGGGCAATCACCCACTCAAAGATATTGCCTGCTATCTAACATAATATGAATAAAATAGATATCACATTATACATATGAAAAATGATTTCAAGGGTAAATTCAATTTTATTTTTCTTAGAAGCTATTGCTTTAAAGAAGTATAATATTGGAGATGGAACACAGTATTGAAATACAAATTGAGGTATGAAAAGTGATCAAATGCAAAAAAAAAAAATGTCTAGGCAGAAAGGAAGATGGATGGTTAGAGTGATAGGTGGTAAAGACATCTGTATATGGCCTTTCCTCTACAAATAGTCACTATAGAATTAATCATTTATTTATATACAAATTTATGTTTACTATTTGTTGATAATTAGAAATAAATATGCCTTGTTGATATTTATCAATTAAAATTAAGAATAAAATGTTTTACAGTGTAATCCATTATAAGGACTGTGTTTACTGCTCAGTAGTGTCAAACAAGTACATATCAGCAGTAACTAAATGCCTTGATTTTTAGTAATACTGCCCAAGTTTGTCAGTGACTTCCTTAGATACCCGTTTTTGCTTCAAATGTTATCTGAAATTATAAGTGACAAGGATCAAGTGAGTTGAGGGTAGTAAAGGGGTGACTCAGCTGTAAAATTATTTGTTTGAGGGCAGAAGTTGTAATATTCAATAACTAGGTTAGTTAATAGAAAAGACCATTTAAGAGTACAGAATAAAGCAATGGAGAAACTCTAAATTGAGTGCAGTTAATCAATACAATATATGTGTATATATATGATATATATATGTATCAGGATATATATCAATCTATATATATTTGTGTTTATGTTTATATATGTATGCATATGTGTGTATATGTGCATGAAAACACAACATGCATTGAATCAATACATAATTCATAACCATGTATGTACATATATACACAAATATATTTACATATAATTTATATACTCACTCAGTGCTTTTGCCAGTAGCTCTCATATCCCAGATATTCTTTTAGGAGCTAGGGATAAAGCAATGAACAAAAAAGGCCTAAAATCTGTTCATACTGCCCTCAAGGAACTTGCATTCCAGTGAGGACACGTCAACAAGATAGCGAGTAATTAATGCCCTGGAGAAAATCAAAGGAGGGAATGATTAAGGAGTGTTACGAGTGGAGTTAGGAGTAGGGTTGAACTTTTACATGAATGTATTAGCTTTCTATTGCTGCTGTAACAAATTGCACAAGTTTCATAGCTTTATACCTGACAGCAGGAGGAGAACAGTCCGCAGGTTACTGCAAGAATTTCTGTAGAAGATAATGGTGGCTTGGTACAGCGAGGAGAGAGACATAGCTGGGTTCTGGCTCTGTGTCAGAAGCAGAGCCAGCAGGATTTGTTGGAGGTTTGCAACTTGAGTGGAAGAAAAAGTAGTTAGGGAACGTTCCAAGGTGCTGCTGGCTTTAATACTTGGGAAAACTCAGTTGCCTTTTATAGAGATGAGTAAGATTATGAGGATATCTGTGTTTTTGTTTTTGTTGTTGGAGGGAAGTAATATTCAGTGTTAGTTTGGTATATGTAAAGTCTAGGCTGGGTGTTGGATATTCAAATTAAGGATGACTAGTAGAGGGTCAAACATATGAGCCTGGAGTTCAGGGAGGACATAAATATTCATAAATGACAGATTGTGTATGGTTTCTAAAGCCATGGCATTGGTTGAGGTATTCAGTTATGAGTTTAGATAATAGAAGAGATTCAGAAATTAAACACTGGGACACTCCAAACAGAGATCAGGGAAAGGAAGAAAGAAATGAAAACACTGAGGTACAAAAAACAGAGAAGAAATAGGTTAGTGTCAAGTCCTCATAACCTGAAGCAGAAAGTGGTTCCAGGAGAAAGAGAACTGCTGTGTGATGTTGTTTTATGTCCAGAGAGTGGACAGCTGAGAAAGATCATGGGGCTTAGTGATCTCAGGGATTTTGTTGATAAAAACAGTTACAGTGGGAGGTAGAAAAATCAAGGGTTTAAAATTAGAAACAACAAATAAAGTGAATTACTTGTATATATTTTATTCTGAAAGAAATATTGAACAGCACCTAGAGGAGGAAAAAGGCAAACTGCAGTATTTCTAAGATAAGGGAAATAATTTACTATCATAGGGGTGACTTTACCGACAAAGGTCCATATGATCAAAGCTGTGGTTTATTTAGTAGTCACGTATGGATGTGCGAGTTGGACCATAAAGAAAGCTGAACACCAAATAGTTGATGCTTTTGAACTGTGGTATTGGAGAATACTCGTGAGAGTCCCTTGGACTGCAAGGAGATCAAACCAGTCAGTCCTAAAGGAAATCAGTCCTGAACGTTCATTGGAAGGACTGACACTGAACCTGAAGCTCTAATACTGTGGCTGCCTGATGTGAAGAGCTGACTCATTGGAAAAGGCCCTGATGCTGGGAAAGAATGAAGGCAGGAGGATAAGGGGTCGACAGAGGATGAGATGGTTGGATGGTATCACCGAGTTTGAGCAAACTCCAGGAGTTGATGATGGACAGAGAAGCCTGGTGTGCTGCAGTCCATGGGGTTACAAAGAGTCGGACAAGACTGAGTGACTGAACTGAATCACTGTGAAAACTAAGATGGGTGAAAAGGAAGACCATCCATGAGTATATATGGGAAGAGGTTGGGATCTAGAGTCAAGTATACAGCTTAGCTTTGGCTAGTGGAACATGCAGTACATCTATAGTTACAACAAAGAAAGCAAAATATATGTATATAGATATTGAAAGTGGTGGTGATATCTTGTAAAGATTTTCTTCCGATGGCTCAGTGAGATAAGAAATAACACCAGCTCACAGAGAGTGGGTTATAGCACTGTATATTTGATAAGAAAAGGAAGTGGAGGAATAGATGGATTTCAGAAGCATAGTATGACTTCATGTCACCACTATGGAGCTATCTCAAGTTAGTGACAGGATTTAGAGAGACTAGTTTTCTTGGTTTTGTGCTTTTTTCAGTCACATTCAGTATAGGAGAGCAGACAGACAGTATGTGAGGAACTGAGTTTAACTAGAGTTATGGTTTAACCAAAGGACTGTATCAAAGTGATAGAGTCCAAGGGGGTTGGAGTAACATTCAATGGATTCTCTGTCATATTTAACCATGTGTATTTAAGGAGAGTAAGTGGGGCATTATGGAGAGGAGGGACCACAAAAGGATTCTAGTATCAGTGGAGTAAAAGTCTTGGTAGTCTTGGATTCATGAACACCATGTGTTACTATTCTTCCACCCCGCCTCCCCCGCAACCCCGATCCCGACCTCTCTCTGACTTTCTCTTCTAAGTCACATGGATTGCACTATCACCTTCTTTAAGACTTTGCTTAAATATTTTTTTTTATGAGGCCTTCCTATCCAGCCTGTAGAAAAGAATCCCAACTACATATCCCTCTCTATTTCCCATATTTTCTTTGCTTTTCTCTCTAGCACTTACTATCTGTGGTCTATTCATGTTTGATTATTTATCAGTATAGCTCTCCCCACTAGAATATAATCTTCACAAGTGTGGAACTTTATATTTCTGTACATGGTTGTTCCTCCATGTTCTGTAACAATATCTGGTACCCAGTTGGCACCCAGTCAGCATTTTTAGGAATGGAGGATGGAAGCCTTTTGAAGTCCTCAAGGAAAATGTAGATGAATCAAACAGGAAACAAAGCTGGTAGATCACATCAGGTACAAGGTAAGGCTGTGCTTTGAGGCTTGCAATTTTAACACTAAATTAAATTGCTTAATCTAATTGATTTGTAGTAAGATTTCATCCAAGGGGCTTGAAAGTATGGACAGGCCTGGAATTTTGAAGGGATTGTGGGTGGAGAAACTGACAAAATTCTTCTCCTACCATATCCTTCTGAAGATCATTTGTACAGAGAGGTGGTTGAGGTGAACTGCACTTTTTTGGTAGTACTTCATTATAGATTTGATGGCATTAAATTCATCTGATTGTTTCAGATGAAGAGAAGATGTTATAAAACATAGTGAATGAGACAGCAAGTTTACTTGATAAACAATTCACTATGTTGTAAAACATAGTGAATGAGACAAGTTTACTTGATAAACAATTCCTGATAATCTTGGGTGTATATTTGGAGCTTTTAATTATTAATTTAGAGTTAAAAAAACTAAGACTGATTGGGTGATTTCTATCCTGTATATTTCAGAGATGCAGGCATGGAGGAGGGTGGTGGTTAGGTTTATCTAGGCTGGCCTTTTATCAGTACCATGGACAGATGCAAGGGTTTAGGAAGTGGGGGTTCTTTGAAGTCAAGTTGTTACATACTATGGAATATGGAATTGGAGATTTAAAAGGAGGAAAATGAAAATGAGAAAGCTGATACATAGTAAGAACATGAACTTGAATTTACCTCTAAGGCCTATGCTTTTTTTGACCATAAACCATGATCTACTGTCAATTATTGTATTTTAACCCCTCAAAAAATAGAATGTATGTTTATAAATATCAAAATCACTTAAAACATCACTAATTAAGTTTCTAATATATCTATATTCATTTCTAAGCTATGCAAGGTAAGTAATGTATGTTCTCAGTCATAAAATATCTCATAGTCTAATGGGAAAGATAGATGTGCAGAGGGATTATTTAAAATGTTAGGTACTTTATAAAAATATGATAGAACACAGGGAAAGGAGAATGGCTGTAATACTTTCTCTGGTCAATAAAGTTAGACTTACACAGTTCTGTTAAATGAATGCATGGGCTTAGTAAGGGTATACATGAAGAAAGCTTGCAGATATTTTTTATTCATTTGTTTGTTTCATGAGAAATTAAGAGTGGCTTAAAAGCACTGACATTTAAAACCTGAAAAGCCCGCTTAGCCTGCCCCTCAGAGGTTTTATAGATATAAAAATTTCTAACTTCCAGAATGCATGAAACACTTTTATAGAGAATGCAAGTGTTTACCAGCTTCTCTTTTTGTGTGCTTCTACTCAAATCTAAAGAAAAATAATGCAGAGGTGATTACTTGAATTTTTTGGTTGATTTCAGTCATCATTTCCCACTAAGTGTTGGAGTATACTCTGTGTCCGCAGTCATTATTACAGGCATTGCTACTAGGGATTAAACAAAACAATGTATAAAATGATCTTAGCACAGTTCTGGGGAAAGGAAAGTGGTGAATACATGTCAGCTATCCAGGTACATCTTGTTGCTATCTTATAAGTATTGTTTTCGAGGTTTCAGGTTCATTCTCAAATTTCTTTCTTCCTCTGCTTATTCACTCTTCTGACCCTTAGGGTGATTTTACCCACTTGTATAAATTTTTAAAAAACTGTCTATCTGCTAGCAATTCCCAAGTGTATATATCAAGCTTAAAAACAAAGCTAAATCTCAGGAGATTCTAGGTTTTTATACACAATAGGGGTTTGTTAGTAGAAAGACAGTGGATAGAAAGTAATTATTTTCATCACCTTGAGCGGCTATAACAAAATACCATAGGCTGGTGAGTTAAACAACAAACTTTAATTTCTTACAGTTCTGGAGGCTGGAAAGGCTGAGATTATGGTGCCAGCCTGGTTGGCTTCTGGTGAAGGCTCTCTTCCTGACTTGCAGACCACTGTGTTCTTGTTTTGTCTTCAAGTGGCAGAGAGTGGTAGCTCTGGTGTTTCTTCTTCTATTTACAATGGCACAAATTCCATCATATCCACCCACCTTCATGGCCCTCATTTAAACCTGATCATTTCCCACTGCTTCCATCCCCTGCTACCATCACACTGAGGTTAGGGCTTCAACATATGAATTTTGAGGGGATGTGAATTAAAGGCACATTGAATTTGAAATGTCTTTGGGACATCTAAGTAGAAATAGGTATAGAGAGTGTTAGTCACTCAGTTGTGTCTGACCCTGTGTGACCTCATGGACTGCAGCCCACCAAGCTCTTCTGTCCATGGGATTCTCCAGGCAAGAATACTGGAGTGGGTTGCCATTCTCTTCTCCAGGGGATCTTCCAGACCCAGGGATCAAACTCCAGTCTCCTGCATTGCAGGCAGATTCTGTACTATCTGAGCCACCAGGAAGCACATCTTTAATCAAACCACAGCAGTTATCTACAGCCTTCTGATCTTCCATCATTTCCCATCTGGGCAAAATACTCCTCTATCTACTTAGCTCCTCATTCTGAAAACTATGGCTGATCGTTTACTCCTCAGCCTCTGTTATCTAACACAGGACCTTAGCAAATCAATCATAAAGTCATCTACCCCCAGATATTCACGATTCATCAAATTCTTTCTCTGCTCACTGTAACCATCTTGATCCAATTCACACTGGCTCTTCCCTCTCTAATCAGTCTCGGAGTTACCACTCTCAAACCTAATGGATCCTTCACAAGATAATGGGACATGTCTATCCTATATTTACCCAATTTCCAACATTTTAGGGATAAACCTTAAAATCTCACTGTGACTATATTTCATTCCATCCTGTATAAGAAGGTAGAGAAAATTGCTATAATAAACAGTTTCATCCATGCTTAACTTCTAACTTACTCCATTGGATAATTAATTCCTAATGTGTTTAGGTTTAGAATCTGACTATTGTGGGATCTCACTATTAGTTGATAGTTTGCAATGATTTAAGACAAGCAAAAGGCTTCATTCATTTTTTACTGGCCTCCTGACTCATGGGTTGGTAGGATGGCCAAGATCCTCTTCTACTTTCTTGTCCCTGTGTACCTTCCTGTTCTGGCCTGGAGAGAACTGTGACTCAGGAGAAGTTGAAGGCTCGGTGACACTGACTTCTAGAGGCCTGTCCTGTTGACAGTGACACTGGGCGCGTAAGGTTGGCCTCTTCAACAGCGCGTTTGGCACCTGGTTGCATCTCTAGGCGTGGCTGCCACAACCCATGAAGTTCATACCCTGTGACTCAGCCTCTTTCTCCTCACTTAGGTGGTAAAACACACACCATGATCTCACTTCAAATAATAAGGCCTTAGTGTCAGGGCCTTTTGGTCGTATTGTTAAAATGTATAAAATCCTTTATTGGAGAATCTGTTCCTTGCACTATTTCATAGTGCCTCATGGTCTTCAAGAGAGCAGGCAGTGGCACCCCACTCCAGTCCTCTCGCCTGGAAAATCCCATGGATGGAGGAGCCTGGTAGGCCGCAGTCCACGGGGTCGCTAAGAGTCGGACAGGACTGAGCAATTTCACTTTCACTTTTCACTTTCATGCATTGGAGAAGGAAATGGCAACCCACTCCAGTGTTCTTGCCTGGAGAATCCCAGGGACGGGGTGCCTGGTGGGCTGCCGTCTATGGGGTTGCACAGAGTTGGACACGACTGAAGCGACTTAGCAGCAGCAGAATGGTCTTCAAATACATTTGCAAATTGTCTGGAGGCCATGGAATCTTGACCTTCCTTGCTTTTTGTCTCAGAAAGTGGGCATACGTTCTAGAGTTATGACCTACAGATGACATAAACTTTTATGAAAAAAGTGCAGCTAGGGAAAGGCAAGGTCAATTTACATTGCAGTTAGAATAACACCAACATATCCCCATTAGGGGTTAGTCAGAAGAAGATATAGTAATATTATTATGCACCCAGTAAGTCAATAGCCCAGAGAGATTTGAAACTTTTAAGAACACATCAATACAAATGTGAGAAGATTGCTTATTGGATAAATGTGTCAGCAAAGTTGATCATTGTTTAGATTTAAGTTTGATTTGTAGTCTTTGGGATTTAATCTTTATTGTATCTTCGAAGTATCAGTAGCTTGCCTCTGCTGAATCAAGTTCTCTGAATCTTGGGGCCTCAGTGCCTTCTGCCTGGTGTATATGTATACACACACACAGACACACACACATGTATTTCAGTGTTAATATTATTCATCTTCATTTAAATAATTGTTCCATGGTTTCAAGAATATCAGAAATCTGAGTAATCTTACATTTTCTTATATATTATATATATAATAATGACAGCAGCAACAGCCAGAGCAAGTCTAGAATATGCCAGAAATTTTTACAAGTGTCATTTCTAAATCTTACTACAATCCTTGTCATATAGTGTTTTGAGGTGTTTTCATGTGTTTTTTTTCCCCTGTGTTTTCTTCTGACTACTCTAGCCCCAACACATTCCATGTACGCAGATGGTCAGGCTTGTGTTTGTTGTTTTAGTGAATTTGGGGGACCAGAGTAAATACAGAAGACTGCTGTGAATCTTCTTAAATTACAGAGATGTGGAAAGTGTGGGACCTAGAAAGCTTTTGCTGCCTAGAATGAGGAGAGATGGTGAGAATAGAGTGGTTTTGGGGTCACAGTCCATAGGGGACATGCCTGAGTTTCCAGTGGAGAAGGCAGAGGCCCAGCAATATTTCCAGAGGCTAAATGGCCTCAAGAGCCATGTAGACAAGTGGAACCACTGGCGCCAGCTCAGAAGAAGACCTCAGAGCCCCAGGTAGAGCTTGGACTCATCCAGGGTGTCTCGGTCCTCAGAGTCATGCTGACGTGAGGAAGGACAGTACCTGTCAGGGGCCATGTGGCACCTGGCTTGGCACTGCTTAGCGCTTAAGATAGGGTGCAGATTCTGAGGAAGGGGTAGAAATACTTCCTACAAAACTGAATGAAAGAGGATTTAACCAATCTAGTATCATAACTCTTTCTTGACTTTCTGTTTTTTGCAATAACTAAGGAAAATTACTAAAAATACCAGAGGTGTTTAGAGACTATACTAAATTGAATTGAATTAAACAGTGGGAGTAATTTAGAGTCTAATCATTTTATTCTCATAGAATAATATCCTCTGGCTTTCAGGTCTCTGTTTTTCAGGTGTTATATATTTTCTGAATCAAATTCTTACCTAACTGAAAGCATATTGGAGTTACACATCATAAAGAAGTGTAATTTTTCATGATTCCTTTCTGTCATGAATTTACTGAGTAAAGTTTGTTCTGCATTTTAAGGAATGGCGTTGCAGTAGCTGGCAGTCATTACAATACATCCTAAAGCAAAGTTATGGTGTGCCTATAAATTTCCACCCTAATGTATTTCTATTGTTACATTTTTGCTTACAAAGATTTTAGTGTCACTTTATTTAATTGAAATCAAATGATGTTATTTACTTTTTAGTGATGCAAAAAATTGCATTTGTAAGCGACTGTTATTCAAATTGAATTTTCTTATAGAACACTCGAAGGCTTTAGTGCAGAACCTTCTGCATATAAATTTAAAACAAGTGCTCAACTGTGACATGTACTCGGCCAGACCAGTAATGGAGATGATAGGGTAGCTGAGGTTGCAGTTGATTATGTGCAAGGCATTGATGAGTCATCAAATGACACAGCATTCAACAAATTATCCTAAAAGCAAAAAGAGCAATGTCTGATATCTTGAGATATTATCATCACTTTGTATAATATATTTAGTAAAATAACTGAGTGACTGCTACTTTAATAATACCCCACGGTAGTCTTTAGTAGCATTGTATGATTACTTTCAGATTTTTAAAAAATATTAGAATGTATATTTTGGACATTAATTCAGAAAAGTGCATATAAATTGGGCCCCTTCTAGAGGAGGTGCTTGTGCTATGACTCTCGGTTATTTTCATTTCCTCAAGACTTAAACTCGGGTATAAAGTTCAAAACCCTTAATTCCTTTGCTTTCATTGTGATTGAAGTCCCCAATCCTGACTTCTTAGCTAAAGTTCATGTCTTATTTGCTTTTGGTAATAGGCTATACTCTGAATTGAAAACATTACTTTGGCATTTTTGGGAGCGTGCTTTCTATATCTGTGGGTGAATTAGTTAAAACTGCTTTTCCCAATTATATTGTCATGACCCTCCCTGTTTTTAAGTCTTTTACATGTCCACTGGGCTTCTGAACTTGAATCCACAGGGGTATTTTAAACTCTTTCTGGTCTGCTGCAATCTGGCCCTTCTCCCTTCCTTCTTGGTGCCTTGGACACTCTCTTGAATACTGTGGCTCAGGCATGGGGATTACAGAGTAGTTTGAGGAAACACATCTTTGCAGGAAACATTGTTGTTACTTAGACCTATGTGGAACCAGGCTAAATGGTGGCCTCTGTGTTACAATTTCAAGTGTGTTCAAATTATTCCTTTCTAAATAGTCATTGTGCCTAATTTTTGTTGTCATTAAGCTCACTCCTTGAAACAACATTTCCTTGGTTTTTAACATTCACTAATTCTGTATTAGAAAGAGCCACTCATTAATTTACTAGCAAAGGAAGGCATAAGAATGTGTAACTCAGAATAATCCTCTGAAAAGGAGAGAGATAGGAGTGGAGATAATGCATATCATAGAGTGTGTGCTAAGTTGCTTTATTCATATCTGATTCATTGTGTCTTTATGGACTGTAGCCTGCCAGGCTCCTCTGTCCATGGGATTCTGTAGGCAAGAATACTGGCGTAGGTTGCCATTCCTTTTTCCAGGGAATCTTCCCAACCCAGGGATCAAACCCTTGTCTCTTATGCCTCCTGCATTGGCAGGCTGATTCTTTACCACTAACACCACCTGGGAAACCCATATCATGGAGTATACGTTAATAAAATCGACATGTAGACATTTTGGAATTACAGAGACCAGGGTTCAAATATGAACTTCACCACTATTTATCTGTATGACCTTGGGCAGTTAAAATATTTTGAGCTGCATTTTAAAAGTTTTTGTATATTGCAGTTGATACATGATTTAAAATGTTGTTTTGCAGTTCACTTGAGATGTGTGTAAAGCACAGGAGCTAGAAGGACCTCAAAACACTGAGACTGATACATATCTTTTATCATTAGTGGATGGGGCTATGAGGGAAAAGTTCAGGGATGTCTGGGATTTGAAGAAAAAAGGGTGAATCAAAGATGAGGAAGGAAAAGATTAAAGACAAAATTTTCTTCATTTATGGTTTCATTTGTATCTAACCCACATCAATATGTAAAAGACCTGTATTCTTGGGAAATAAATGAGAGGAAAATACCATGAACTGAGAACTTCCAGATGTAGAAGCTGAATTTAGAAAAGGCAGAGGAGCCAGAGATCAAATTGCCAACATCTGTTGGATCATAGAAAGCAAAGGAATTCCAGAAATACATCTACTTCTCCTTCATTGACTACACTAAAGCCCTTGACTGTGTGAATCACAACAAACTGTAGAAAATTCTTTTTTTTTTTTTACTTTACAATATTGTATTGGTTTTGCCATACATCAACATGCATCCACCACAGGTGTACACGTGTTCCCATCCTGAACCCCCCTCCCACCTCCCTATATCAGACCACCTTATCTGCTTCCTGAGAAACCTGTATTCACGTCAAGAAGCAACAATTAGAACTGGACATGGAACAATGGACTGGTTCCAAATTGGAAGAGGAGTACCTCAAGGCTGTATATTGTCACCCTGCTTAATTAACTTATATGCAGAGTACATCATGTGAAATGCCAGGCTGGATGATTCACAAGCTGGAATCAAGATTGCCAGGACAAATATCAGTAACCTCAAATATGCAGATGACACCATCCTTATACCAGATAGCAAAGAATAACTAAAGAACCTCTTGATGAAAGTGAAAGAGGAGAGTGAAAAAGCTGGCTTAAAACTCATCATTCAACAAACTAAGATCATGGCTTCCAGTCCCATCACTTCATGGCGAATAGATAAGGAAACAATGGAAACAGTGAGAGACTTTATTTTCTTTGGCTCCCAAATCACTGCAGACAGTGACTGCAGCCATGAAATTAAAAGACACTTGCTCCTTGGAAGAAAAGCTACGACAGACCTAGATAGCATATTAAAAAGCAGAGAGATTATTTTGCTGACAAAGGTTTGTCTAGTCAAAGCTATGGTTTTTCCAGTAGTCATCTATGGATGTGAGAGTTGGACCATAATGAAGGCCTGAGCACTGAGGAATTGATGCTTTTGAACTGTGGTGTTGGAGAAAACTCTTGAGAGTCCCTTGGACTACAAAGAGATCAAACCAGTCAGTCCTTAAAGAAACCAACCCTGAATATTCACTGGAAGAACTGATGCTGAAGCTCCAATACTTTGGACACCTGATGTGAAGAGCTGGCTCATTGGAAAAGACCCTGATACTGGAAAAGATAGAAGGCTGGAGAAGAACGTGATGACAGAGGACAAGAGGGTTGGATGGCATTGTTGACTCAGTGGACATGAGTTTGAGCAAGCTCTGGGAGATGGTGAAGGACAGTGAAGCTTGGGGTGCTACAGTCCTTGGGGTTGCAAAGTGGACATGATTGACCAACTGAATAACAACAACCTGAATTGATGAGTGCAGAATTTTACCTTGTAAGAAGAAAAGCCAGATGTCTTATCCACAGAAGAATTAAGTATTGGAATGATTAACTTAGGGAAGTTGCGCAATCTTTATATATGTATGCATGTATGTATATGTGATGCTGGGAAAGATTGAAAACGAGGAGAATGGGTAGGCAGAAGATGAGATGGTTGTATAACGTCACTGACTCAATGGACATCAGTTTGAGCAAACTCTGGGAGATAGTGAAGGACAGGGAAGCCTGGCCTACTGTAGTCCATGGGGTCACAAAGAGTCAAACCTGACTTAGTAACTGAACAGCAACATGTATATATCTATGCACACATGTATTAAATATGTATGTTCCTATTAGTCTTTAAGAAACAGATTTCATTGCTGGATCTGTTTTGAAACAAGTTGATATTCCAGGTTATCTCTTGGCATCGTTCTGGTTTACAAACATATATGGATTTGGGTAGAATAAGGGAGGTCCATTAGCTGCCATGAGGTATTGCCTCTGAAAGATCTGCTTCCCTCCTCCACACCCTGGCAGTTGAGCAGAAGGTTGATTGAACATATTCAGACATGCATTAAAGGCATGCCATAGTGGGTCAATATAGAAAAATACTATGCAGAGAGATTTAGATACTGCTTTTCTCATTCCAGAAGTTTATCTTTACATGCATGATACCTGTTGATTTGCTCCTGTTAATTTTAATGCTTCAGTTTCTATTCAGTAATTTGACTGCATCACTTTCTTTGTTTTTTTGGAACATTGAAAGGGAGATATTTCTATTTAAATATTTATTAAATTATTTTCAAAGTCTTGAATATCAGATAACAACTTGAAGTTTTAATTTGCTTCTTAATTTTTTTTTGTATTTTCCAAAATAAGTATTTATTGCTTTCAGTTCAGTTGCTCAGTCGTGTCCGACTCTTTGTGACCCCATGAATCGCAGCACACCAGGCCTCCCTGTCCATCACGAGCTCCTGGAGTTCACCCAAACTCATGTCCATCGAGTTGGTGATGCCATCCAGCCATCTCATCCTCTCTCGTCCCCTTCTCCTCCTGCCCTCAATCCCTCCCAGCATCAGAGTCTTTTCCAATGAGTTAACTCTTCACATGAGGTGGCCAAAGTATTGGAGTTTCAACTTTAGCATCAGTCCTTCCAATGAACACCCAGGACGGATCTCCTTTAGAATGGACTGGTTGGATCTCCTTGAAGTCCAAGAGACTCTCAAGAGTCTTCTCCAACACCACAGTTCAAAAGCATCAATTCTTTGGCACTCAGCTTTCTTCACAGTCCAACTTTCACATCCATACATGACCACTGGAAAAACCATGTGGTTTTTCCAGGCTTTGACTAGACAGACCTTTGTTGGCAAACTAATGTCTCTGCTTTTGAATATGCTTTCTAGGTTGGTCATAACTTTCCTTCCAAGGAGTAAGCGTCTTTTAATTTCATGGCTGCAGTCACCATCTGCAGTGATTTTGGAGCCCAAAAAAATAAAGTCTGACACTGTTTCCACTGTTTCCCCATCTATTTCCCATGAAGTGATTGCACCAGATGCCATGATCTTCGTTTTCTGAATGTTGAGCTTTAAGCCAACTTTTTCACTTTCCTCTTTCACTTTCATCAAGAGGCTTTTTAGTTCCTCTTCACTTTCTGCCATAAGGGTGGTGTCATCTGCTCTCCCCGCCATCTTGATTCCAGCTTGTGCTTCCAGCCCAGTGTTTCTCATGATGTACTCTGCATGTAAGTTAAATAAGCAGGGTGACAATATACAGCCTTGACATACTCCTTTTCCTGTTTGGAACCAGTCTGTTGTTCCATGTCCAGTTCTAACTGTTGCTTCCTGACCTGCATATAGGTTTCTCAAGAGGCAGGTCAGGTGGTCTGGTATTCCCATCTCTCAGAATTTTCCACAGTTTATTGTGATCTACACAGTCAAAGGCTTTGGCATAGTCAATAAAGCAGAAATAGATGTTTTTCTGGAACTCTCGCTTCTTCAATGATCCAGCGGATGTTGGCAATTTGATCTCTGGTTCCTCTGCCTTTTCTAAAAGCAGCTTGAACATCTGGAAGTTCACAGTTCACGTATTGCTGAAGTCTGGCTTGGAGAATTTTGAGCATTACTTTACTAGCGTGTGAGATGAGTGCAATTGCTTTAATAAAGAGGAAAATTAAATATGACCTTTTCCAAGTTTAAGAAGCAAGGTTATGTATGACTTAATCTAGAATCATATATAAATCAAAGTGTAAACTCTGCAAACTTTAAAAATGTGTGGTTAAAAAAAAAAGTGTGGTTATTTCAAACTAATGTCCTTAACATTCTTGTGAAAACATTCTTAATTTAAGTATATCTCAAATAGAAGAATACAATAAAATAGTATTTTTTGTGTGTGTGCTGACTACAGGTGATACTGCTTTTCATTCATTATAATTTCCTGATATATAATTATTTGTTTAAAGTTTAATGAAAAATAAACTGAAAAAATATGTATGCCAAATTATAATTTAATAAACTTTAAAAGGTTTGCAAAACACTACTTTGTATCCTATTGCTCTTTAAAGAGACATCATTTGAGCGCCTGAGTTTTACTACTCAAGCTTTTCAAAGCTGTACTGTGTTTTGTAAGGAAAAGGCCATGATGATTGACCAAAATCTCAAAGTGCAACATGTATGAGAAATGAAAGACTTTATCCATAGATTATTACTATAGACTTTTCTTCATTATTAATTCTTAATTACTTTGAAAGTGTTTAAAAGAAGGCCACTTCTCATTTGCCAATTAGGCTAAGTGTTTTATATATATATATATATATATATATATATATATATATATAATGATATAAAGTATTTACTGCAGGAAGATAAAAATATGAAACTTTGAGTTGGTTTATTGACTATATACTAAATGTATTTTTTTAATCATTATGAACTGTTAGAGGATCCATTCTGCTTATGTCTATGGGACACAAATTTCAGCAAAATAAAATATATAGACAGTAGAATTCTATCTGATGAACTAAAACACACTGGATTCAGTTCATTACCAATGAGGATAGTGTGCGTGAAAGTTGGCTTGCTTTTGAAAGGGGTAATATCTGAAGTTCAATGGAATAATGAGCAGTTCCTGAATTACTCTTCGTTCATATTTCTTTTCAAAGGTTAATTTCTTTAATAAGGCATTCTGCTTTAATAGATAGTAATTTCAGTGAAAATCATTTTGAGTCATTTGTTCTCTCAGCTGTAAACATTATAATTATAAGCACTGGAAATATAATTTAAAGCATTAGAGTCTGATACAGCAAAGCCTGTAGTGTTAACTGGAAATGCTTTTTGGCAGTGGGGCTTTGACAGAAGGACTGCTGAGAGTCTCCAGAGCCTACAGACCCACCTGTCTTGAGGGACTGTACTCTTTACAGCTTTAGAAAGAGTCAGCCTTTCTGCAGTTAATGGTAAGTGGAACTGAAATGAAAATCAAAATTCCACTGAAGTTTTGGAGTTAGATACCTCACTGGTTTTTCTTTACTGATGTCTGTGTTTATTGCTTTCCCTAGAACCCTGTTCACTAAGGTCCTGATAGCATGCTGATCAGAAAGTTTTGGTAGTATGTTTCATTTTCCTTCAATAAATTCTGATAAAATTCCCATAATTCCATCACCCAGAACAATCTTCCCAAGCACAGAAAAGTTATGACATTTCTGTACTGCATGTGCTAATTAGTGATATAAATTTGGTTCAATCTGGAATCCCTTTAATTAAATGCATTAAACACAGATAAAATACTTTTACTGTATAACACAGGCATATTCAAGACCTCTTTTGGATGTTACAGAAAATAATATATTCAAGTATTCATTTTAGTTGTTGTGTTCGTTTAATTTAGTTGTTCAGTAAGATTCACTCATAACTATTATGGGCTTCCAAGGTGGCACTAGTGGTAAAGAGCCAGCCTTCCAGTGCAGGAGACATAAGAGATGCAGGTTTGATCCCTCCATCAAAGGAAGATCCCCCTGAAGGGAAATGGCAACCCTCTCCAATATTCTTGCCTGGAGAATCCCATGGACAGAGGAGCCTGGTGGGCTACCATCCATGGGGTTGCAAAAAGTCAGACGTGACTGAAGTACCTTAGCCCTCAATGACATATCATGGGTAAATAATGATGGCAGACATTGAGAATGCAGAGTAATTACAACTCAGGAATGTAGTTGGAGACGCAGGCAGGACAACCACTAGTTACAAAGTACCATGACAGACGTTCATAGATTTGTACAGCAAGTGTTGTGGAAGCACAGAAGAGGAGCTATTAACTAAACCATGTCTATGAAATCAGAGCGAAAGTCCCGTTGCATGTGTATGAGTGTGGTGGTAGAGAGTCAGAGAGAGTGATCTGACCTTAATCAGGATATATGGTATGGTTGTTTCCAAGTGGGCAAATGAAGTGGGGTTGGTGAAGGGCAAATATAATTTATAGCAATAGTATCACTATGTGGTTAAGAACTTGTAGTTAGGAGTTTGGCAAATTTAATTTGAGTCCCTGTTTTATCACTTCACACATGCGTGACCTTGACAAGTTACTTAATCACTCTGAAGATGAATACAAATAAAAATAGTCCATATTTCATAAGCTTCTTAAGCAGCTTATAAAGAGAACTACTTATAAAATACTTAGCAGCATGGCTGGCTTATGATAAACAATCAACCAATGATAACTAATTACTGCTTTTTGTATAGGGTTAAAAGTCAATAAGGATTATTTAGATATTCATTCAAATAATTAGAAAAATGGAGGTCTAAGTATGTTGATTTATGTTGAATATAACGTCTATAATTAAAAATAGAATCAAATGTCTATATACCTTTAAGAAAGCAAAAATAACAATTCACTGGAGAAGGAACTGGCAACCCACTGTAGTATTCTTGCCTGGGAAATTCCATGGACAGAGGAGTCTGGTGGGCTACAGTCCATTGGGTTGCAAAGAGTCGGATGTGACTGAGGACACAACAGAATTCGTATAGCAAAAGTAATTAATTTATTTGAAGATGAAATTCTTATAATGTTATAAAATTATATAAGAGAATGAAGCTCAAACATATTTATCATGACAGTTAATGTTAAAATTTCCTATTAAAGACAGAGATAGTCATATGGTGTCAGAAAATAATATACAATATTCACAAATCAGAGTGCTATCATTTCAGTTCAGTTCAGTTCAGTCGCTCAGTCGTGTTTGACTCTTTGCGACCCCATGGACTGCAAGGGCTTCCCTGCCCATCACCAACTCCCAGAGCTTGCTCAAACTCGTGTCCATTGAGTCCGTGATGCCATCCAACCACTCATCTCATTGGGCTTCCTTTGTGGCTCAGCTAGTAAAGAATCTGCCTGCAATGCGGGAGACCTGGGTTCGATCCCTGGGTTGGGAAGATCCCCTGGAGAAGGGAAAGGTTACCCACTCCAGTATTTTTAGCCTGGAGAATTCCATGGACTCTATAGCCCATGGGGTCGCAAAGAGTCAGATGTTACTTTCAGAGGGCTATACCACATTACGGAGAAGGCAATGGCACCCCACTCCAGTACTCTTGCTTGGAGAAGCCCATGGATGGAGAAGTCTGGTGGGCTGCAGTCCATGGGGTCGCTAAGAGTTGGACACAACTGAGTGACTTCCCTTTCACTTTTCACTTTCATGCATTGGAGAAGGAAATGGCAACCCACTCCAGTGTTCTTGCCTGGAGAATCCCGGGGACAGGGGAGCCTGTTGGGCTGCCGTCTCTGGGGTCGCACAGAGTTGGACACGACTGAAGCGACTTAGCAGCAGCATACCACATTAACAAAATACAGGATGAAGATCATAGGATCATCTCAATAAATGTAGAAAAAGCCTTTAACAAAATTCAACATCCATTTATGATTAAAACTCTCAACAAAGTAGGCTATGAGGGACCATACCTCAACATAATAAAGGCCATTTATGAGAATCCCACAGGTAACATCATACTCAACAATTTCTTACCATAAGAAAAAATTTGTACCTTTGCATGGTGGTAGATGATAACTAGACTTACTGCATGATCATTTCACAATGTATACAAATTTTGAATCATGTTGTACACCTGCAACTAGTATAACGTTATATGTCAATTTTACCTCAGTTTTTAAAAGAGAAAGTTATGCTTCAGGCATTAAAAAAGAAAAGATTACATAATTATACAATAAAATCTTGTCGAATAAAATCATCTTTAGAAAAGGCAAAATGAATTTGTAGTATTAAAAAGAACTAGTTTAACCAAAGAAAGAGTTTCTGGTAGGAGTTGTTTTATAGTTACCAAAAGGATAAGAATTTTGGTGATGTAGTTAATATTTGGCATAAGGAAAGTACTGTCTTTTTGGTGAGTTATCACTAGAGTGTACAATCCGAGCCTCATCACTTTGCTAGAATATGCTAACAGTATATTTTCTGAACAACAGAAGTATGAGCATGAATTAAAGTAATGCTATTCTATGCTTAAGAACCACTCAAAAAGGTAAATAAACTACTCTTAAAAAACTATCCAATTTTTACTTGGAAAACACATTAGAATATAAAAATGATAATTTGTTTTTTTACTCCTGAACATTGCCAAAGTCAGGTTCCTAAAATCTTGGGAAGTCAAGATGACCACTTATCTTCTTATAAGTCTTTGTGTTTAATTCTGTTTTTCTTAATTAAAAAAGGGAAGAACACGTTGAACTCATATATTTGACAGTTTTAAAAAAATGTGGTGTATTCTGTTTTTACCCTCATTCAGAAATTTAGACTTTTTTCTACTAAAAAGTATACAAGAATTTTACATAGTAATCTTTGTTGTCAGGTAACGATAGAAAGAAATGTAATCATGTCATGTTCAATGAGTGATTTTGTGACTATGTTTCATTTATCATCTTCACTGAAACATTATATGAATATGCATAATCTTGCTTTCTTTATTGAGCTTTTACAGGGTAATTTCACAAGTAGATGAAAAATGCTGTATTTAGATGTTTGGCTGAATTCCCGGTTTTTCTTTTTTTTTTCTCTATTGTCTGAAATTTGAGGGCATTATAGATTGATTCATTTTTTTATATGTGCTCTGCCTTTTTTAGTTAATTTATAATGAATAATTTCTAATGTCTTTAGTTAATGATAGAATCCTGCAGTAATCTCAATTCTTTTGCTTCTAATTTTTCTGATAATCTCGGAAGTTCTTCATAAACTAATATATCCATAAAATCATAACATTTAAAAACTATTAATAGCAAAGATAAATAACATTATTGAATTCCTTTGTGCCAAACACAATAAATAGTTTACTTGAATTCACTATAATCCTATACAACAATGTTTCTTTTAATCATATTAGAATATCAGCAAACTGAAGGCCACACAGATGATAGATACTAGGTTAGGATCCAAATTCTGAGTCAGGTAGTATGACTTTAGCACTCTGAGAATCTTAACCTCTAATGTTTCCCAAATAATGCAATGATAAATATATACTGACTTTATCCCTAACTGCCTCAGTTCATCCAAAGACATTTAAAGTTATTGACCAAGTACATGTGATTTTTCAAGCATTGCTTCTGGGGATTCAAGTGCTAAGTGAAAATGACAGACAAGGTTCCTGCTCTTAGTTTACTGTTCTGGTTGGAAGAGACAAATAAAAAACAGGTGGCCAGATAAATAAATAAACATGATTTAAGAAAGTGCTAAGTGCATTGAAGGACATAAAGTCCTGAGATAGAGGCTGACCGTTGTGTGTTCTGTTTGATGGGATAATCAGAGGTTTCTCAGGAATGAAACATATTCATAGATCTGAAGGTTGAGAAGAAGCCAGCCATACAAAGATATAGAGAATGAGCATTCCAGGCAGGATAGACAATTAAGTTTAAAGGCCTGCATGTGGCAGCAAGATTGGTGTTTTAGAGGAATTTTAAACATTTATGATATTATTCTTTTTTAATTTATTTTATTTTTTAACTTTACAATATTGTATTGGTTTTGCCATAGATCAACATGAATCCGCCACAGGTATACACGTGTTCCCCATCCTGCACCCTCTTCCTTCCTCCCTCCCCACACCATCCCCCTGGGTTGTCCCAGTGCACCAGCCCCAAGCACCCAGCATCGTGCATTGAATCTGGACTTTTCAGCTAAGAGAGGTAGTGAGCATTGCTACAGGAGTTTAATCATCCATTAATATTATAGTATTATAAAATCATGAAACAAACTTAATATAAATGAATACCAATAAGATAGGATAATTCCTTTGAGTTTATTATAAATGTGTAAATCCCTCAAATACTGAAAGTGATTTAGATTGGAATATCTCTTTACTGAAGACAGAAGGAGAACCTCTATTGAGAACACCTCTTAAATCTTATGAAATTTATAGAGTGGATCCTAAAAAGCACCAAGATTTAGAAATCTAAGTGGGGTGGTGGTGGGTGGGTGCTGGAGGATGAGGGAATGGGGGAGATTTGATGGATTTTATGAGTACCCCTTGGGTTAACATTCATTCTCCATTGTGCTTGAGAGATAAGGAGAAATTTAAATACTTTAGACAGGAAAATGTTTAGATAAGTTTTATAAACTCTTCTTTTGGCTTAGAAAGGTAATTGCATCTGTTGCTTGGTTGAGGTGATTCCTTCAAGACAGACATCAACGCACAGGATGATGTAACTTTAGCCCCATTAAACAAATCTCACATCTGAACACAGAAATGCAGAGCAGGACACTTAAGATCTGATTCCACCAACCGATTTGCCTTTATTGTGGTGCTATCAGAAAATAATGAACCTTTGTTTTATCTGTTCCCTCATCTTTCCTAAAACTCTTTTCATGTTTTCTTCTTCTCTCATTCCTGATTTCCCACTTTTCAATTACAAATGAGATAGTCCTAAATTTCTCTTTCCATCTTCATTTTTTACCATTGCTAATTTTAAAACTCCAAAATTAACCCCCAAACCCCCCAAATATCAACAGTAAGAGAATTGTAGACATTGCATAACATTTTTGAAAGTAATTTAGAAAATCTTTGCTCTGTAATATTATATATATATTTTATTAACCATTTTTATTGAAGTAGAGTTAAAGTATTGTGTTAATTTCAGGTATACAGTGAAGTGATTCAGTTTATATATATATATGTGTATATATATTCTTTTTAATATTATTTTCTATTATAGATGATTACAAGACATAGTTCCCCATGCTATACAGTAGGTCCTTTATTGTTTATATTTAATATGGAGTAGTATGTGTATGTTAATCCTAAACTCCTAATTTATCCCCAACCCCTGTTATCTGCTTTGGTAACTATAAGTTTGTTTTCTATGTTTGCATATCATTTTATGTTTTGTAAATAAGTTCATTTATGTCATTTTTTAGATTCCACATATAAATTGTATATAATATTTGTCATTCTTTGTTTAACTTCATTTAATACGATAATCTCTAGTTCCATTTATACTGTAAATGGCATTATTTCATTCTTTTTCATGGCTGAGTAATATTCCATTATATATATATATGTACCTACATACCCCTGGAGGAGGGCATGGCGATCTACTCTTACCTGGAGAATTCCATAGACGAAGGATCCTGGCAGGCTTTAGTCCATATGGTTGCAAAGAGTCGGACATGACACATATATACATATATATACACACACACCACATCTTCTTTGTCCATTCATCTGTCCATGGACTTTTAGGTTGCTTTCATGTCTTGGCTGTTGTAAGCAGTGCCACTATTAATACTGGAGTGCATGTATCTTTTTGAATTAGAGCGTTTGGCTTTTCCTGGAATGGGATTACAGGCTCATATTGTAGCTCTTGTTAGTTTTTTAAGAAACCTCCATTCTGTTATCCATAATGGTTGCACAAATTTACATCCCACTAGCAGTGAAGGAGAGTTTCTTTTTCTCAACACCCTTTCTAGCATTCATAATTTGTAGATTTTAAAAATAATGGCCATTCTGATTGTGTGAGGTAGTTTTTTGATTTGCATTTCTCTAATAAATAGCAGTGTTGAGCATATGAGAGTTTTAAATTACCATGAACTAATAATTTAAAACTGTCTGTACTTAAAAATATAGCCTAGAAATATATAAAATAAATATTTTCATAACTTCAAGACAGAAATCTCAAAAAACATAGCACAAAATCTTTATCTCACTCGTATTGACAGAAATATAAAACAAGAAAAGAAGCAACAGCATCACTGTGAAATGATCTTGTCACTTTCTGCTAAAGTTGTTTTACCTTAAAGTCTATTTTCTTTAGTAACAATATAGCTACATTAGCTTTCTTTTGCTAAATATTTACATGTTCTTTATTCATACATCTGCTTTCAGTGTATTCTCATATTTTATGTTTGTATCTTGTAAACAACTTATAGTTTGACTTTTAATCCAGTCTTGCACTATTTTTGTTCTAATTAGTGTAGTTATTCCATTTATTTAATGTTATATTGTGTATTCCCCAATTTAATTTTATTTGTCCCACCTGCTCTATTTTAATTTTTTCCCTGTTATGTAGCCTTTGACATTGCTTTATTTATTTATTTTTTGCTTATTTTTTTTTAAATCTCTCACTGTTTCAATTCATTTAGTTGTTGTTGTAGTATGATACTGTAATATAATAAGAAATCTGTATTTGAATTTTAGTCTTTAGTATCTGGTTCCTGACACAGGACCTCCTGAAACTCTTGGAATTTTCTGAGTGATAGGAGTGTTTTTTGTTGTTTACAGTATGTGCCTTTCAACCATATCTGAGTTTATGCTAATAGGATGACTCCCCGCAGCCTCTGTTGAGCATCAGGATGGTGACTGTCAGAGGAAACAACCAGGCCTGATCCCTGAGTACAGGGAGGGGCTGGAGTTAGTTAATCATCAACAGTAAGTGATTTAATTAGCCATCCCTACATTACTGAAATCTCCATAAAAGTCCTGAAAATGGGATTTGGAGAGTTAATAGGTTAGAACACACGGAGGCGCACACCTGGAGAAGCCAAGAGGATCCCGTGCCCACACTTCACCTTGTGCATCTCTGTTGCATTTGGCTGTTCCCAAGTTGTACCATTTATAATAAGCCAGTGATAGTAAGTAAAGAGTCTTTCTGAGTTCTCTTAGCTGTTACAGAAGATCACTGAACCTGAGGAGGGTGCTGTGGGAACCCCCTATTATAGCTGACCTGTCAGAAGTACCAAGAGCCTAGGACTTGGAGTCGACAGCTGAAGTGGGGCACAGTCTTGTGGGTCTGAGCCCCTAAGCTGTGTAGTCTGCCTTAACTCCAGTAGTTAGTGTTGGAATTGGATTGAATTGTAGGACACCCGTGTTGGTATTCAGAGAGTTGGAGATTTGGTTGTTGGTGTGGGAAAAAAACCCACACATTCGCTGTCAGAAGTATTATGAGTAAAAACAGTTCATACATAAGAATGAAAACCTCTGTACAAAACGAACCAAAGTCTAAAGTTTAACACTCCCTCCTACCCTCAACAATAAGGATTCCAAAACATTTTGCCTTTACTGCCTTCCTCTTGTTTACTGTTAGTTTTGTCTTGTATCCTAATGTGTTCTTAATAAACCACAGGAGTGCACAACTGTAGCTGTGACATGTTTAGAGTGTGTGGGGTTGCTGGTTTCCTTCTGTTTCAGCCTGGCACTATGAGTATTTCCACTTATTGTGTGAAGTCGCTTGTTACTTCTTAGGCTGCATAAGTTGATCAGGTCTTGGCCTCAGACATCTTCTTCCTCTGAGCAGACTCCACAATTGAGGCCAGCTTCCCCTGAAAATCCCATGGACAGAGGAGCATGGTGGGCTACAGTCCACGGGGTTGCAGAGAGTCAGACATGACTGAGTGACTTCACTTCACTTCCCCTGAGTGGGTCAGTCTTCCTGCCCCAAATCAACTTTGGTGCTCCTCTGCTCAACTGGCTTCCATGGGGCCACCTTTCCCTTTATTTTGATATGTCTTTACTACCTTTGCACATTTTGGATGTTCCTAGAAAATATCCATTTATAATTCAGCAGTGTTAGTTGTTTTCAGCAAGTAGGGGAGGGGCTTAATTTATAACAACTGTTTCCTTCACCGGAATTCAGCTACAAGAGGGGAAGTTCATAGTCTTTTCTAGAACAGCCCCAGTTAATCTCTTAAAAATAATAATTTAATTCATAACTTTGTCACATATGCCTGTCTGTTCCTATCACATGTGGAAGCCGTGTCGGGCCCATCCTTGGGTCTTCCTTAGGCAGGCATGTCCACGGCAATCCTGTTGGCCCTTCTAACCCCTGGGGTGCTGCTAAGGTACCACGAGTGAGGTTAGCAGCATAAGAACAGGGATCTTTCGCCACCTGGGAAGCCCAAAGACATCTAATACACCTCTATAATAACAGTTTTTTTTGTACTATACCATGGTTATGATGAAAATAAATAATTTTTTCTATTCATGACTTAGAGTAACCGTGTTGTAGAAAAGTGAAAAGAATGAACAGTTGAAAGTCAGCAAAAAAGCACATTAATATGGATACAACTCCAGTGTTCATTAGGTTATTTAAGTGGGAAGATTGCTGTGAATATATATGATACTGAAGTATATCGCACTTAAAATGCTTCATAATTCAGACATGAAACTGTCAAGTTGGAGTTTGTTCACATCCCTCTTGAAGAAGTAAGAACACTTTTAATCTTGTTGTTTTGGCATTTCTTCTTGTCATGATAATTTCATGGGGTCCCTTTATACTCTTTTCTGTGTGATTTCTCTCTAACTGCAACAATAGATTATAGTTGGACAAAATAACAATTTTTTTTTTCAATCAGGTTTCAGTTCACCCTAAAAGAAAATTGCTTTTGTTCCGTCTGTACAAAGGATCTTATGATGTTTGAGGTTAAACAAAATGACCTAGTAGAAAATCTATCAGTCAGAACCACAAGACTTGTAATCAAAGATGTCATAGTGAATTTTCAGAATATGACATGAACATTGATTTAAATATCCTCTAAAAATGTCTTATTGTATTCACAAATAAGTAATAGCGGGTTTTTTATTGGTAAGGTATTTACAAAAGAAATGTATACACCTGCTTAAATTGCTTAGTAAAATGTAATGTTAATATAATTCAAGACCCTTTTACTTAAGAAATGAATCCTCTATTTGTATAGCCAAAGTAAAGTAGTAACTTTTGAACTCCAAATTGTAGAACTGTAGAAGGCTTTATTTAAATGGAATATAAGAGATCAACTAGTCAAAACTCTTGAATTTGAATAAGGGAAATTTGCAACTGATGGTTGACAAGTTGGATGATAAAATTGATGGCTTAAATAAAACTTTTAAGAACCATCATTCTTTTATTTGCTTTATTAATGGAAGTATTGCCATGGTATTTACACTTTAAAAAAGTTATTGATTTAGAGTGTCTCACCTTTTAGAAATGAAAGGAACATCTCCAACACTGGTAGCAGATCCTTCTTTCTGTCACAGAAACTATGCATCTGTGTTATTTCTTTATATTTAGCATTTTGTATACCTAGCATTTGGAATAAAATAGACAATTTTAAGCTGAGCATTTGTGTACTCAAGTTAAACTATCCCTCCATTTATTTCACCATATAAATATCTTTTGAGGAAAGCATCACATTGCCGCCCACAGGGCCTCCTGTACAATTTCTGTTTGTGGACTGTACAGCCCTAGCACGCAGTAGTCACATGAAAGGCTGGGTGAGATGGTGGCCCCTGGGCCATGCAGAGCACAATCTTCTGGTCTATGGCAGCCCTTACTCCCCCTCTTCCCAGAATTAGTTATCATTCTGTATATGTTTGGAGGTATATATCCAGTCATGCCTGGCACATGTGTACCCAGTTTAGTGAGCAGGAATTCATTGGGAGTCTAAAGCAGAATTGCTTTATTTCTCTCCATATGCAGGCTTCCATACTACAATGATATGTACTTCACCTACTCATAAACCCCCTAAAATGGGATTTATTAAATAGTTATGGATTCATTCATATTTTTTACTTTTTTCTTTATTTCTTTCTTTCTTTATTTAACTTGGATATTTCTAGAAAAATAGTGGATTCAAAACTTTCTGATAGTTTGATATAACTCCTATTCAATGATGGTTTTACATAATTCATATCTTCAATTATTAGCTATTAGATATGGCAGTATACATGCAGTCCTTCCTTGGTGATCAACACAAAGAAATAGAGGAAAGCAATAGAATGGGAAAGACTAGAGATCTCTTCAAGAAAATTACCAAGGGAATACTTCGTGCAAAGATGGGCACAATAAAGGACAAAAATGGTATGGACATAACAGAAGCAGAAGATATTAAGAAGAGGTGGCAAGAATACATAGAAGAACTGTACAAAAAAAGATCTTAACTCAGATAACCACAATGGTGTGATCACTCACCTAGACCCAGACATCTTGGAATGAGAAGTCAAGTGGGCCTTAGGAAGCATCACTATGAACAAAGCTAATGGAGATGATGGAATTCCAGTGGAGCTGTTTCAAATCCTGAAAGATGATGCTGTGAAAGTGCTGCACTCAATATGCCAACAAATTTGGAAAACTCAGCAGTGGCCACAGGACTGGAAAAGGTCAGCTTTCATTCCAATCCCAAAGAAAGACAGTGCCAAAGAATGTTCAAACTACCGCACAATTGCACTCATCTCACACGCTAGTAAGGTAATGTTCAAAATTCTTCAAGCAAGGCTTCAACACTATGTGAACTACAAACTTCCAGGTATTCAAGCTGGATTTAGAAAAGGCAGAGGAACCAGAGACCAAATTGCCAACATCCGTTGGATCATCAAAAAAGCAAGAGAGTTCCGGAAAAACATCTACGTCTGCTTTATTGACTATGCCAAAGCCTTTGACTATGTAGGTCACAACAAACTGTGGAAAATTCTCAAAGAGATGGGAATACCAGACCACCTGACATGCCTCCTGAGAAATCTATATGCAGGTCAAGAAGCAACAGTTAGAACTGGACATGAAACAACTGGTTCCTTTGGAACCAGTTGGGAACTGGTTGGTAAAGGAGTACGTCAGGGCTGTATATTGTCACCCTGCTTATTAAACTTATATGCAGAATACATCATGCAAAATGCCGGACCATGACTCACAAGCTGGAATCAAGATTGCCAGGAGAAATACCAATAACCTCAGATATGCAGATGATACCACCCTAATGGCAGAAAGTGACAAATGAAAGAGCCTCTTGATGAAAGGGAAAGAGGAGAGATAAAGTTGGCTTAAAACTCAGCATTCAGAAAACTAAGATCATGGCATCTGGTCTGACCACTTCTTGGCAAATAGATGGGGAAAAAATGGAAACAGTGACAGACTGTATTTTTTGGGGGGCTCCAAAATCACTGCAGATGGTGACTGCAGCCCTATAATTAAAAGACACCTGCTTCTTGGAAGAAAAGCTATGACCAACCTAGACAGCATATTAAAAAGCAGAGATATTACTTTGCCAACAAAGGTCCAGCTCGTCAAAGCTATGGTTTTTCCAGTGGTCATGTATAGATGTGAGAGTTGGACTATAAAGAATGCTGAGTGCCAAAGAGTTGGTGCTTTTTGAACTATGGTGTTGAAGAAGACTGTTGAGAGTCCCTTGCAATGCAAGGAGATCCAACCAGTCCATCCTAAGGAAATCAGTCCTGAATATTCATTTGAAGGACTGATGCTGAAACTCCAGTACTTGGACCACCTGATGTGAATAACTGACTCATTGTAAAAGACCCTGATGCTGGGAAAGATTGAAGGCATGAGGAGAAGGGGCGACAGAGGATGAGATGGTTGGATGGAATCACCGACTCGATGGACATGAGTTTGAGCAAACTCTGAAAGTTGCTGATGTACAGGGACGCCTGGAGTGCTGCAGTCCATGGGGTCACAAAGAGTCAGACACGACTGAGCGACTGAACTGAGTGATACAGTGCTTGAAAAAGTTCTTGCTATTTACTAATGGTCATACAAGTCTTAGTTATTATTTTCATTACTATGTAACTTTATAAATCTATCCAAGGCGTAAACAATTGATAATTAGTGCATTTTATTCCAAATATTTTAACGGTGTTTTCTCTGTTTTATTCAATAATATTTTAAAGAGTTTTCTGTTTCATCTTTGTTGTGACCCAAGGACGAAAGAGCAGATAACCAAGGAGGGTCTTGGAATGCAGGAATGGAAAACCAGACCCTTGTCTTCCTTCCCTCCTGCATGTTGTAACTATTAATGGAACAGTATAAACTGTCTCCCCTCCTACCCCATAGGGAGGGGGTATTTGCCTTACTCTTCCCCCACCCAGTATACATGTCTCATCCAATCAGCCAATGACCCGCAAGACCCCTATCCCACTGGTGTACTCTGAGTATAAAAAGGGACTAAGGACCCCCATTCAGTGTTGGTTCTCCCTTGAGCTGGCCTGCTGTTCTAACAGTGTTTCCCAGTCTAATAAACTTTATTTCCCTCTCGTTATTTATGTCTCATGCCTGGAAATTCTTTTCCAACCTGCGCCTGGACCACAACGATCTTATTTTCCTTTATCATTTGAATTTGTAAGATTATAACGTCCACAACTGGAAAAACTCTATCTGAAACTTTTAACTATCTCTAACCCAAGACCTTAGAGCTCTTAAAAATCTATTCACTTTTCCTTTATTCTTACTATTTTTTGTCTGTTATTATAGTTTTAACAACTCTTTAGTCAATATTTGTTTGTTTTATAAAACCAGTGCTTATTTAGATATAATCACAATTTACAACATTCTTGTTCATCTTTCTTTCCTGTTGTATCTCTATCATTCCTTTAGGGTTCACTTATTTTGTTTCTGAAGAATGTTATTTCATGGAAATATTTTTAGTCGTAATATCTTTTAAATTTTTTTATTAGAACACTGATGTTTTTTCTCACTCTGAAGTAGTTACTTAGCTAGCTTCAGAATCTCAAATGGTGAGTGGTTTCATTTTTATGTCTGAAGACATGGCTTCCCTGATGGGTAAAGAATCTGCCTACAGTGCAAGAGACACAGGAGACATGGGTTCCATCCATGGGTTGGGAAGATCCCCTAGAGAAGGATATGGTGACCCACTCCACTGTTCTTGTCTGGAAAATCCCTTGGAGAGAGGAACCTGGTGGGCTATAGCCCATAGGGTCACAGAGTCAGCCACGACTGAGTGACTAAGCACGCATGGTATCTGAAGACATTTTTCTAATACCTTTCAGCTTCTTCTTCTGCTGCAGAGACATTTACTGTCCACATTAGTTTCTATATTGGCAATGTTTTCCTTCCTGTGTGTTGTGAATAGATCCTCTTGGTTTTGATGTTCTGCCATTTTACTACAATGCATCAAGATGAGGTTATTTCTAATTAACATGTTCAGGGAATATTGTGCTTTTTGAATATGAAGACTCATGTCTTTTATCAAATCTGAAAAGTTCTTTGTCATTAATTTCTCAAATATTGCCTCTTTGTTCTCCTCTTTCTTTCCTTTTGGAACTCCAAGTAGATAGAGTTAGAGGTTTTCATACTTTCTCTCCTGACCTTCTGACTGGTTTTGACATTTCTTGTTTGTCTCTTTTTTTGCTGCCTTATTTGTAATGTCCTCGGGTTGACATTTAAATACATAAATTTCTTTTTCCTTGTCTATAAAACACTTTTATGATGCTTTATTGGCTATCTTATTTTCAAAATTAAATGTTTCTTTCAAAAGTGACCTGATTTTCTAATGTGATTTCTTTTTCTTTTTATATCTTTACCTATTTTATCCTTTCATATTAAAATGGCTATTGTCACAAAAATTATAAAAAACTATCAGCAAGGTGAAAAGACAGCCTTCAGAATGGGAGAAAATAATAGCAAATGAAACAACCGACAAACAACTAATCTCAAAAATATACAATCAACTCCTACAGCTCAACTCCAGAAAAATAAACGACCCAGTCAAAAAATGGGCCAAAGAACTAAATAGACATTTCTCCAAAGAAGACATACAGATGGCTAACAAACACATGAAAAGATGCTCAACATCACTCATTATCAGAGAAATGCAAATCAAAACCACTATGAGGTACCATTTCACACCAGTCAGAATGGCTGCGATCCAAAAGTCTACAAATAATAAATGCTGGAGAGGGTGTGGAGAAGAGGGAACCCTCTTACACTGTTGGTGGGAATGCAAACTAGTACAGCCACTATGGAGAACAGTGTGGAGATTCCTTAAAAAACTGGAGATAGAACTGCCTTATGATCCAGCAATCCCACTGCTGGGCATACACACTGAGGAAACCAGAAGGGAAAGAGACACGTGTACCCCAATGTTCATCGCAGCACTGTTTATAATAGCCAGGACATGGAAGCAACCTAGATGTCCATCAGCAGATGAATGGATAAGAAAGCAGTGGTACATATACACAATGAAGTATTACTCAGCCATTAAAAAGAATACATTTGAATCAGTTCTAATGAGGTGGATGAAACTGGAGCCTATTATACAGAGTGAAGTAAGCCAGAAGGAAAAACATAAATACAGTATACTAACGCATATATATGGAATTTAGAAAGATGGTAACAATAACCCGGTGTACGAGACAGCAAAAGAGACACTGATGTATAGAACAGTCTTATGGACTCTGTGGGAGAGGGAGAGGGTGGGAAGATTTGGGAGAATGGCATTGAAGCATGTAAAATATCATGTAAGAAACGAGTTGCCAGTCCAGGTTTGATGCATGATACTGGATGCTTGGGGCTAGTGCACTGGGACGACCCAGAGGGATGGTATGGGGAGGGAGGAGGGAGGAGGGTTCAGGATGGGGAACACATGTATACCTGTGGTGGATTCATTTTGATATTTGGCAAAACTAATACAATTATGTAAAGTTTAAAAATAAAATAAAATTAGGAAGAAAAAAAAACTCAAAAAAAAAAAAAATGGCTATTGTGCTCAGTCACGTCCAACTCTTTGCAGCCCTCGGGTTGCAGCAGGCTCCTCTGTTCATTGGATTTTTCAGGCGAGAACACTGGAGTGGCTTGCATTTCCTAGAATTCCATTAATTGAACTTTTCAGATGTTCAATCTTGTGTTTCTTCTGCAGATTACCTTATTTGGTGCATTTATTGTGTATTCATTTCATTTCGTGTTGTAATCCTTTTTCCAGAGCCTTACAAATGGAAGTTCTTAACAGAAATGCAGGAGGATCTGTTGGAGAATGTTTCCCACTGTAGCAGATAATCTTACTTGTGTTGAAAAGAAACAATTTTTGTATTAATTTCTTTCTTCAAGTTCTTAGAAAGTACAAGTGGTATTTTCAGGGGATTCATTTTTTTCTATTCCTTAGCAAACTTCCTTCTACTTAAGCTGGAATTTTTTCTGAGACTGTCCTCTGATAGGTGACATAGCCTTTCCAAGGGTCTTAGCTTTAAACCATAATCTCAGTTATGAGTCTTAATTTCCTAGGGACCCCAGTCCATGGCTTCTCTCTCTGTTTTTCAACCTACTCTTGCTTTGAGGGCTAGATGGATTCCCTTATTTTCTAGAGAATTCAATTGTACATTTAAAAGAGTGCTTATTATATGACATGTGTGTGTGTGTGTGTGTGTGTACTATTTGCATATTCTTCAGATATTTATATTTGGAACATTTTCAGATTACTTATTTTATTATCTTGATATAATCTTAAGTACTGATATTGTTCTTTTAAGAGAATAATAACTATTGTGTTTGACTACTTTAGAGGTAATTTTTTTAAGAATTAGAGGATAACAGAATTATCTTCTGAGTCCCTTAAAGTTTAGATATAAACTACTATCACAAAAATTTTTAATGTAACTAAACATAAAAGCAGAATGAACAGGGAAATTGGATTACAAAGTACAGAATTATAGAGAATTCCAAGAATATCTACACAAGTACCTTTTTCTTTGTCTCACTATAAATGATAGCAAAGGCCCTACCAAGTGGTATTAATATGTATATTTATTGCATTAGCATATGAAGTTTATACCAAATGTATTTTGTTAAGTTAAAAAGTCATTCCCAAGATATACTCTAAAATTTTTAAATATATTCTGAAAGAGATCAGCCCTGGGATTTCTTTGGAAGGAATGATGCTAAAGCTGAAACTCTAGTACTTTGGCCACCTCATGCGAAGAGTTGACTCATTGGAAAAGACTCTGATGCTGGGAGGGATTGGGGACAGGAGGAGAAGGGGACGACAGAGGATGAGATGGCTGGATGGCATCACCGACTCAATCCATGGACATGAGTCTGAGTGAACTCTGGGAGTTGGTGATGGACAGAGAGGCCTGGCGTGCTGCAATTCATGAGGTCGCAAAGAGTCGGACACAACTGAGCGACTGAACTGAACTGATGTATATTTGAATAAACTATGTGTATGTAATGTTTCATGGTTTTAATAAATTATTTCTGTTGGGGTAGTAAGTTAAGCTAATAACTATACATTTACAGATAACATGAATTAATAAAACACATAGAGCAATGAAAACAATCTGAAGTTTGAAGACTGTTTTTAATTACAAACATTTAGACAGCTAAATTTGCAAACTTAATAATGAAACATTAAGGCAAATCTGTTTCTTTGAGGGAATGCTCGTGATGTAATGTTAAGTACAGAAACAAGTTCTAAATATGTATGGTCTCTATTGTGTAATGTTTCATTTCACCAAAATGAAAAGTGCGTATCTATGGGTCGGGGGATTTGAATGTTTAATCACTTTATTTTGACAATTTGTGACATTTTCTAGAACTCTTAAAATAAGCATGATTATTTTTAATGATAGTGAAAACCATTAACTTTTACAAAACTGTCTCTATTTGGGTGTTTTTTCAAGTTTGTGACTATTCCGAATACATCTTTTAGTTTCTTTATTTTCTAGGAATAATTTTGTGACTATCAGAGGCTTGTTTATCAACTATACTAGGTATATTATCAACTATTCTAGGTTTAATGATATGGTAAGTTGATTACATTTATATAATTATTCTCACTGGTAGTTATTTATGTTTACAATAAATTTGGATTTATGTGTAGCATATCAGCAAAGAACTGAAATGTACATAGAACAGAAGTTCATTACTCCTTTAGAGTTCTCTATTTAGAGTTCTCTAAAATATAGAATGTCTTTATTTTTCCCTTTGAATTTTGCACATAGTGTGAATGTCACAGAAATATTTCAGTTTATAGCTGATATAGTCTTATCAAAATACATCTGATTTAGTTGAAGAAAATTATAAACAACTTGAAAGGACAGTAATTATTTAATTTTAAATCCACTGATGAGGTGCAGAATAATAATAATGAATGACTTTACATTTTTGGATATTCAGTATTTAAATATGTGAAAAGTTAACATAACATTATATATTAGCTTGAATTTTATAATTTAACATGAACTTTTATGAAACCATACAATATCCAAATAATTATTCTATAATCATTGTGTCTATAGGATTATTCTTTTGATAATTATATTATTTTGATTGCACAAGGAACTAGAGAGGATTTTATAGTAAGAAAATAAAATGATCTTTGTCCCATCTCTTAATACCTAGCTCTCAAAACGCTCATATCAATTTCAGTCCTTTTGTGACTCTAAACCCCAAAATAAAATCATTCTCATTCCCCAAACTGAGTTTAAATAAAATTAACTAAAGAAATAAAGTATCAATCTTCTTTCCTAGGCTGCAAATATGAAACTTTATGGGAATGCAATTGCTAGCTAAAATAAATATTTTACTGTTTAAGTATGTGCAATTCTGTATTTTACTATTAGGAAAAATTCTCAGGTTTCTTTTTAGTTCTGAGAAAAATGATAGAACTTTCCTCTTAAAGTTATTGTGACAGTTACATGACTTCATTTATGTACGTCTGTTATCACTAAGACAGGCACATACTAATGTATCAGTTACGGTATTGACATTATTGTTTATTCCATCACTTTTGTCATTATTTATAGAATGATATGGAGAAACTTTAAAGCAAGTATTATGGTATCATCATTTCTTTTTCTTGAAAAATTGCTGTATACTTTGGAAGAGTGTGTGATATAACTTTTACTCTATTCATCTAAGTATTTAAGGGACTGCAAGAATATCTCTACACAAGTCCCTTTATCCTTGCATCACTATAAATGGCAGTGTAGGTGGTACCCAGCAGGCTCTAGGGAACAGGGAACAGTTCCTGTATGGTGTGCTTTTGCATCTCATAGGGTGCAGAGAACTCAGAGTAAGTTTGGCAGATCAAACAGTGGATAGTAAAATCTGTTAACAGTCATGGAAAACATATGTTAATTTAATAATTTAGCTAACTATAATTTTAGTTAAAGTATAACCTTGGAGTGATTAAGCTCTTGAAGGCTTTTTCAATGCATAGGCATTCTTTAATTTATCAAATTGTAAATAAATTTGTTTCCTGTTCTTTAAGGAGAACATTTAACTCATCCTGAGTATATAACACATTACTTTCTAAAATGAAATATAGTGTTATCATACCCAGGAATAAATCAAATATTGTGTTAATTGATATAACACTGTCTAAAGGTATTCCTGGCTTAGTGCGCCATGCCAGTCGCAGCCGCCACCGCGCTAAGCGCGGCCAGAGAGGAGCTACCCTAAGTCTAGTCAAGTCAAGGCTATGGTTTTTCCTGTGGTCATGTATGGATGTGAGAGTTGGACTGTGAAGAAGCCTGAGCGCCAAAGAATTGATGCTTTTGAACTGTGGTGTTGGAGAAGGCTCTTGAGAGTCTTGGGCTGCAAGGTGATCCAACCAGTCCATTCTGAAGGAGGTCAGCCCTGGGATTTCTTTGGAGGGAATGATGCTGATGCTGAAACTCCAGTTCTTTGGCCACCTCATGCGAAGAGTTGACTCATTGGAAAAGACTCTGATGCTGGGAGGGATTGGGGGCAAGAGGAGAAGGGGATGACAGAGAATGAGATGGCTGGATGGCATCACTGACTCGATGGACGTGAGTCTGAGTGAACTCCGGGAGTTGGTGATGGACAGGGGGCCTGGTGTGCTTCGATTCATGGGGTCACAAAGAGTCGGACACGAATGAGCGACTGAACTGAACTGAACTGAAAGGTATTCCCAGGCTTCCCTGGTGGCTCAGGTGATAAACAAATGCTTGCAGTGCAGGAGACAGAGTTTCGATCCCTGGGTTGGGAAGATCCCCTGGAGAGGGAAATGGCAACCTACTCCAGTATTCTTGCCAGGGAAATCCTATGGAGAAAGGCACCTGTTGGGCTGCAGTCCAAAGAGTTGGGCACAATTAAGTGACTACAGCAAATGTGTTCCCACTGGGAAGTATTTCTCACTGTGTATTTGAGATTGAAGGTACATCAGTTCAGCTCAGTTCAGTTCAGTCGCTCAGTAGTGTCCAACTCTTTGCAATCCCATGGACTGCAGTGCGCCATGCTTCCCTGTTCATCACCAACTCCTGGAGCTAGTTCAAACTCAGGTCCATCTAGTTGGTGATGCCATCCAACCATCTCATCCTCTGTTGTCCCCTTCTCCTGCTTTCAATCTTTCCCAGCATCAGGGTCTTTTCCAGTGAGTCTGTCTTTACATCAAGTGGCCAAACTATTGGAGCTTCAGTTTCAGTCCTTTCAATGCATATTCAGGACTGATTTCCTTTAGGACTGACTGGTTTGATCTCCTTGTAATCCAAGGAACTCTCGAGTCTTCTCCAACACCATAGTTCAAAAGCATCAATTCTTTGGTGTTCAACTTTCTTTATGGTCCGACTCTCACATCCATACATGACACACAACAAATGTGAAAGTAGAAAATTTTAAAGAGTAAATATAAAATAGCTCTTGTAGCTTTTGGTGTATACTGGCAATCCTAAGCATTCCTTCACTTCCAGATACGTCACTTAGGTCCCCTTGTCACCTCCTCACTGTGTCTTCACAGCGTCCTTCCTCTGTGTGTCCCTGTGTCCCAGTTTCCCCTTTTCAATAGGGCACCAGTCACACTGGGTGGAGGCCCACTTGAGTGACCTCATTTTAACTTGAATATCAATGTAGAGACAACATTGCTATGTGAAGTCACATTCTGAGGCACTAGGGGGTTTTTATCATATCTTTGCAGGAGGACACATATCAATCCATACAATAACATAAAAAGGAAGGAAGAGCATACAATCAGGTGTGATGGACTTCAGAAAATAGAACTAGTCGGGCTGGGAGATAAGAGACAGGAAAGTGTGGGTGATTAGAATTCTCATTTCGCCCATTCGATAGAACAAAGGCAGTCTGGAAAGACTAGGAGTTCTTCTTCCCAGCCTGTAGGATCCCCTGTGCCTATAACTGGAAAAGCTCTGAGTTTCTCCTTGCAGACTATTTCTTGGCAATTTCCAACAAATTTTAAGAATATTCCTATGTAGAACATTCTCCTTTGAGTTATTTATATGCTAAACAATCACGGATTGATTTTGATCAGCTCTTCAAATTCACTTTCCCTAAACTCTAAAATTGAGTATGGCATATCAAGTAATTCACCAGCAGATTAAAAAGAATCTTTTTTCATTATTTTCATTAGTTCCACTATTTATCTAACTCGAAGTAATGACTTCTTTAATTTCATGTGCATCGCTGTTGCTCATTAGAGCAGTGAATTTCTGCAATGGGGAAAAGAAAGGATTCTAAGCATATTTAACTGAACTGAAATCCAAGTAAGCTTGTTGTATTTCAGAAACTGAAAAGCCACCAGTTCTGTTGGACGCACAATGCTGTGATAAAGGAATATCCTAAATCTGCCATTTTTAAGGCCTTTAACGCAGGGGTTATTTTTTATTACTTTATACCTTTACTTACGCATGTTCAGCGCTGAGAGCTGGCATTAAATAAAGAAGTTGATTGAAGATTCTCAAACTCAGTCTTTTGTACATTTATGGAGGGAATAATTTCCATCATCAAGAATGAGAGAAGTTTACACACTGATAAGGCAATTTCTTTTAGAAAGTGAAGTGAAAGTGCAAGTTGCTCAGTCATGTCTGAATCTTTGCAATCCCATGGACTATGTATAGTCCATGGAATTCTCCAGGCCAGAATACTGGAGTGGGTAGCCTTTCCCTTCTCCAGGCGATCTTCCCAACCCAAGGATAGAACCCAGATCTCCTGCATTACAGGCAGATTCTTCACCATCTGAGCCACAGGGGAAGCCACAAAGGAAGAAATTTCTTTTTAGTTATTTTTATATTAATTTTTAGTTCAAAGTATATATCTCCAAATTTTCTAAGCTCATTTCTAAATTTATCTTAATTTTCTATGGTAAAGCTGCACATCTTTTAATGTTTATTAATAGATTTCATTATTTTTTCTTGAATCAGTTCAGTTCAGTTGCTCAGTCGTGTCCGACTCTTTGAGACCCCATGAATCGCAGCACGCCAGGCCTCCCTGTCCATCACTAACTCCTGGAGTTCACTCACACTCACATCCATTGAGTCAGTGATGCCATCCAGCCATCCCATCCTCTGTCGTCCCCTTCTCCTCCTGCTCCTAATCCCTCCCAGCATCAGAGTCTTTTCCAGTGAGTCAACTCTTTACATGAGGTGGCCAAAGTTCTGGAGTTTCAGCTTTAGCATCATTCCTTCCAAAGAACATCCAGGGCTGATCTCCTTCAGAATGGACTGGTTGGATCTCCTTGGCAGTCCAAGGGACTCTCAAGAGTCTTCTCCAACACCACAGTTCAAAAGCATCAATTCTTCGGCGCTCAGCTTCCTTCACAGTCCACCTCTCACATCCATACATGACCACTGGAAAAACCATAGCCTTGACTAGACGGACCTTTGTTGGCAAAGTAATGTCTCTGCTTTTCAATATGCTGTCTAGGTTGGTCATAACTTTCTTTCCAACGAGTAAGTGTCTTTTAATTTCATGGCTGCAATCACCATCTGTGATGATTTTGGAGTCCAGAAAAATAAAGTCTGACACTGTTTCCACTGTTTCTCCATCTATTTCCCATGAAGTGATGGGACCAGGTGCCATGATCTTCATTTTCTGAATGTTGAGCTTTAAGCCAACTTTTTCACTCTCCACTTTCACTTTCATCAAGAGGCTTTTGAGTTCCTCTTCACTTTCTGCCATAAGGGTGGTGTCATCTGCGTATCTGAGGTTATTGATATTTCTCCTGGCAATCTTGATTCCAGCTTGTGCTTCTTCCAGCTCAGCGTTTCTCATGGTGTATTCTGCATAGAAGTTAAATAAGCAGGGTGACAATATACAGCCTTGACGTACTCCTTTTCCTATTTGGAACCAGTCTGTTGTTCCATGTCCAGTTCTAACTGTTGCTTCCTGACCTGCATATAGGTTTCTCAAGAGGCAGGTCAGGGGGTCTGGTATTCCCCTCTCTTGAAGAATTTTCCACAGTTTATTGTGATCCACACAGTCAAAGGCATTGGCATAGTCAATAAAGCAGAAATAGATGTTTTTCTGGAACTCTCTTGCTTTTTCTATGATCCAGCACCTATCCATATTCTTTGACCATTTTCATAAGCGTGTTTTTTTCTTATAAATATGCAGTATATCTTTGTAGATTCTGCAGACTTATATTTTCTATATTATTTACATTTTCCTAGTCATATGTTAGTCTTTTAAATTTGCGTAATCATCCTTTTGACATAGAAACATTTTGTATTTGTATATATTTAAATATATAAAACTGTACCTTTATAAGTTCTTCATTTTTTGTGTATGTTGTTTATGGAAGTCTTCCTGGATAAAATACAATGAAAACATTTCATTTTTTTCTTTATTTACCTCTTACATCTATCGGGAATTTATTTTTTGGTGTCAGTATTGGATATTTTTCTAATAGATATATAATTGCATTAGATATTCAGTTGCCCCCTCAGAGTTAGGGTTAAGTTTTGACTACTCCATATTTTTACCAATAACTTGAAGTACTTTGTGATAATCGTTGATACGTATTTAGCTTTATAGTGTTTCTGAACATTCAGTTGTATACTATTATTTTCTTTAATTCTGCTGAACTAAAAATATTTTAGTGACTCTAGTTTTATATCCTACTTTGTCACTTACTAGACAATTTCTACTTGCCACTTCTTTCTCTTTCCAGTAGCATAAAATTGATTGTCAAATTGCATGAAAAGTTTTGTTTGGATTGCACTAAATTTTAACATTTATGAGGAGAAAAATAGCATTTTTTATTTTTATTAATTGGAGGAAAATTGCTTTACAGTGTTGTGTTGGCTTCTGCTGTACAACAATATCAATCAGTCATAATTCTATATTAATATATATCCTCTCCCTGTTGAGCCTCCCTCCCCTCCACCACCCCACCCCTCTAGGTCATCACAGTGCCAGGCTAGGTTCCTTGTGTTATATAGCATTTTCTAACATTTTTTTAGAATCACATTTCTCCATTCATTATATTGATAGGTGGCTCCATTGTGGTTAAATTTTATATTTTTTATTTATATTTAATAGATTTAGTAGCCAAAAAATATCTTACGTAAGTATAGGCTTGATTAGTAATTTGTATTTTGTAAATATTGTATTGCTTTGTGAATGAGATGTATTCTATTACATTTTTAAATGGCAGCCCACTCCAGTATTCTTGCCTGGAGAATTCCATGGACCGAGGAGCCTCTTGGGCTACAGTCCATGGGGTTGCAAAGAGTGAGACATGACTAAATGACTAACACTATGAATGGTTTCTAGAAATGCATTAATTTTGTTGTTGGTAGTGATACATTGAGTTATCTTACTGAATTTTCTACTTGTGCTAGTTTGCAGTTACTTGTCTTGATTTTTATAGAATATTGTAATCTCTGCAAATAAAAACAGCCCTGTCTTTTCTTTACAATGTTTCTTCAGCCCTGTCTTTTCTTTACAATATTTCTTCCTCATTTCTTTTTGTATCAGTTAAATTGACTTGTTGGGAATACTGACTGTTCACAAGAAATTAAAACTTCTTGTTTCTCAAACATGTTGTATTCAGTTGTGTCCAACTCTTAGCGACCCCACAGAATGTAGTCCATCAGGCTCCTCTGTCTATGGAATTTCCCAGGCAAAAATTGTCATTTCCTACTCCAGGGGATCTTCCCAACCTAGGGATCAAATCCATGTCTCTTGTTTCTCCTGCATTGGCAGGTGGATTCTTTACAACTGTGTCACCTAGGAAACCCTAAGATACTTAAATCAAGTTTGGGAATCCTTACAAAATGAAATTTAAAAAATTTAGAATGGACATTAAATGTTACATCTTGATCTTTTTATTTTATTAACTGTCAAGTTATATACAGTATTTCAAAAATAAAATCCTGTCTTTTCTGGTGGATATTTATTGTTTTCTTTTTCTATTGTTTTTAATTTTTTCCTTCTTTTTCTTTCTAGTACACTCCCACCTAGGAAAGCTATGTTGGCCTTTTGACAACTAAGTTATATTATTTTGAAAATAAGGTTCTTTGTTGATTTGCATTTTTATTTTAAAGTGAACTACCTTCATTTAAAAAATTACTTATGTCTATTTTCTTTGGACTTTTTTTCTAATTTTTCTAGCTGAAACATGAGTGTATTAACTTCCTAGTATTGGCATAATAAAATACAATGAACTGAGTGGCTTAAGACAACAGAAATATATTGTCTCATAGTTCCAGAGACTAGAAGTTCCAGAGACTCCAACTTGTGGTGGTTTATTGGTTTGGCATTCCTTGGTTTGGAAGCACAAAACTCCAATCTTTGCCTTTGTTTTCACATGTGTTATCACATACATGGTGTTCTCCATGTATGTCCATGTTTCTTCACATGGTCGTCATCTTATAAGATGCCAGTCATATTGGATTTGGAGAAGGAAATGGCAACCCTCTCCAGTATTCTTTCCTGGAAAATGCCTTGGACAGAGGAACCTGGTGGGCTACAGTCCATGGGGTCACAGTCGGACATGACTGAGCGACTGTCACTCACTTACTCACTTTAGAGGCTTCTACTCTAGTATAATCTCATCTTAACTAATTACAGTTGCAATGACTTTATTTCCAAATAAGATTACATTCTTGTGTGCTGGAGTAAGGACTCCCATCATATCCTTTTGTGGGGATTCAACCTTTAATGAACAAGGGCTTAGTTTCTTTATAATTAATCTCTTTGTTTCTATTAATTCTGTAAATTCTCATCTGAGTATTGTTATGAGCACATATCATAAGATTTGATACATATCTGAAAGGTTGTTGTTGAATCACATGAAGACACCGGGATTCTTGGACCCGGAGGAGAAGAATTCAATCTGGGGCCAGAGACGAGGCTTGATCGCTCAGAGCTTTTGTGTAATAAAGTTTTATTAAAGTATAAAGGAGATAGAGAAAGCTTCTGACATAGGCATCAGAAGGGGGCAGAAAGAGTATCCCCTTGCTAGTGTTAACAATGAAGTTATATAATCCAAAGAATATCTGGAGGTTGTAAAGACCTCATCAGACCTACTCCCATAATTTACATTTTAAGAGAACACTGTCCTCAGGCAAGATACATCCTTGTAAAGCCGGGTCTACTCCCATAATTAACATTTTAAGATAATAAGGTTTAATCCAAAGACTGTCCTTAGGCAGGATACATTATTATATAATCCTAAGGAATGTGGAGAAAGAAAAAAGTTTGTCCTTTCTTCCTCCTTGAGAATTCCAGACCCCTCTCTCCTTGGGAACCCCTAGACTCCTTATCAACCTGCCTAGGAACTGACTCTCTCATATCTCATGTGCAATCATGTGCAAAGAAAGAGCTCTATTATTACCTAGAATTGAAAGCATAAACATTTCTCTTTAGAACTAAGGGAATAATTTTTCTTGATAAAGATGATCAGAGACAGAATGGAGAGAGAATAAGATCACCTGCAGAGTATATTGGCAAAAGATAAGGTGAGAGATAGTACATGAAGCCTAATGTAAATAAAAATGAGGCCATTTGATATTGAAATCTCATAAAGAAGAGAAAATGTCAGGTGATTAAAAGTCTAAAGAGGTTGATGGAAATTACAGTAGAGGAGGAACAGAGACAGTGTCATAGAGCCAATCAGAGGAGGAAAGCAGAATTTAGTCTTACAGGAAATTGAATTATAGGAAAGTTTTAGAAGTAGAACTGAGTCACACTGGGATCACAGATGAGTTCTCACATAGTTTCTGGTCTACTGATTAGCTGCACTGTCTTGGGCAAGAACATCTCACATCCTTATTGTTATGTGTGAAAATTTGCTTAGAAAGAGATCAAGGCTGAGTCTGAAGTTGCAGTCAAGTGGTTCAGTAGCCGGCACTGTGTCTGCTGTATGTGAAAGACACTTACATAAGATTTCTTAAAAAAAAAAAAAAAATCAATCTTCCCAGTTTATATAGAGAGCGGACTGCAGGGATTATTAGGAGACAGTGATGTATAAATTTCTGACACAGCAATATGCCCTAATGGTCTATTTGCGTATCTGATACTGAAAGGAGGAAAAACTGTTTAAAGTAAAGCACGGACTTTTGAAAACCTTGAACAACACTTCACTCACCTCACTTATGACTTTTTAATGGCTGTTTTATGGTTATCAAACAGCTCTAAAAAATGATAATTCAGACAGGATCATCATGAATAAATTCTGCAGCTTTATGTGTTATAATCTTACATCTAGTTATACAGATGGCTGTTAAATCTCAATAAATTAGATGATTACATAATATCAGGGAAGTTAAAGCAAATGAAACTTCAAATGTAAAACGACACTGACATTTATCACATCAAATTTAAACAAGTCTTTGTGGTGTTTACACTTTAAATTTATGTGTGTAATTCAGTTCAAACTGCAGAGAAACCCAAGAAAACATTTATGATAATACACTGTGTACTTCAAATGTGCTTCAGTATTAACAAATAGAGACTGTTCACTAAACTTCTTTATTATTTATTTCGGAGAAACGGATATAATACAAAAATGAATATATGAACATCCTATTTACATGCAGTACAGATTACTTGATCAAGACTTTGCTTGTAGATTTGATATCCATGAAGTAGAAAATGGCACTAACATACTCCTTTGGTAGTTTTCTCTGAATCTTTTAAGAACTTCTGTTTCTAAAATTATTGAAGTACCAAAGCTATTGTGATGATTTCATTTTTGTAGGATACATTATTACAAACTACAAAAGCCTGAACCCTTGGGAAATGGCAAAGGGATGACAAGTGGGAAGTGGATCCATTGCCTTTGTTTATAATGAGATGTCCAGAGTGAATACTAACAAATATAGAAAAGATTATCCTACTGAGATCCAGACCAAAAATGTACTCTTTTTTTTTTTTTTGGATTGTGAACTCTTTTTCTAACAGTCTGTATTACATTGTCTTTTCAGGAGAGATTATTCTAACTTTCCATAATACACACAGTTTTCAAATAAACAGTTGTTTTGAGAATGGTGCTTTTCATATCATGGTCAGTCATCTCAGTGATACCTTACATGTCATCTGTGTTCACTACTTTTTAATCAACTAATACCATTATTTTGGACTCTTTTCTCTCATTGCATGCAATAAACTCCAATTTGATATCAGCATGTGTGTGTGTGTGTGTGTGTGTGTGTATATATATATATATATATATATATATGCTGTGAAAGTGCTGCACTCAATGTGCCAGCAAATTTGGAAAACTCAGCAGTGGCCACAGGACTGGAAAAGGTCAGTTTTCATTCCAATCCCAAAGAAAGGCAATGCCAAAGAATACTCAAACTGCTGCACAGTTGCACTCATCTCATGTGCTAGAAAGGTAATGCTCAAAATTGTGCAAGCCAGGCTTCAACAGTACATGAACTGTGAACTTCCATATGTTCAAACTGGATTCAGAAAAGGCAGAGGAACCAGAGATCAAATTGCCAACATCCATTGGATCATCAAAAAAGCAAGAGAGTTCCAGGAAAACATCTACTTCTGCTTTATTGACTACACCACAGCCTTTGACTGTGTGGATCACAGCAAACTGTGGAAAATTCTGAAATAGATGGGAATACCAGACCACCTTACCTGCCTCCTGAGAAACTTATATGCAGGTCAAGAAGCAAAGGTTAGAAGGGGATATGGAACAACAGACTGGTTCCAAATAGGAAAAGGAGTATGTCAAGGCTGTATATTGTCACCCTGCTTATTTAATTTATATGCAGAGTACATCATGCGAAATGCCAGGCTGGATAAAACACAAGCTGGAATCAAGATTGCTGGGAGAAATATCAATAACTTCAGATATGCAGTTAACACCACCCTTATTGCAGAAAGTGAGCAAAAACTAAAGAGCTTCTTGATGAAAGTGAAAGAAAGGAGTGAAAAAGCTGGCTTTAAACTCAACATTCAGAAAACTAAGATCATGGCATGTGGTCCCATCAGTTCAGTTCAGTTCAGTTCAGTCGCTCAGTCATGTCCGACTCTTTGTGACCCCATGAACTGCAGCACGCCAGGCCTCCCTATCCATGACCAACTCCCGGAGTCCACCCAAACCCATGTCCATTGAGTTGGTGATGCCATCCAACCATCTCCTCTTCTTTTGTCCCTTTCTTCTTCTGACCTCAATCTTTCTGAGCATCAGGGTTTTTTCCAGTGAGTCAACTCTTCGCATTAGGTGGCCAAAGTATTGGAGTTTCGGCTTCAACATCAGTCCTTCCAAAGAACACCCAGGACTGATCTCCTTTAGGATAGACTCATCACTTCATGGCAAATAGATGGGGAAACAGTGGAAGCAGTGACAGAATTAATTTTGGGGGGCTCCAAAATCACTCCAGATGGTGACTGCAGCCATGAACATAAAAGACACTTGCTCCTTGGAAGAAAAGCTATGACCAACCTAGCTGCGGCTGCTAAGTCACTTCAGTTGTGTCCGACTCTGTGCGACCCCATAGACGGCAGCCCACCAGGCTCCCCCATCCCTGGGATTCTCCAGGCAAGAACACTAGAGTGGGTTGTCATTTCCTTCTCCAATGCATGAAAGTGAAAAGTGAAAGTGAAGTTGCTCAGTTGTGCCGACCCTTAGCGACCCCATTGACTGCAGCCTACCAGGCTCCTCCATCCATGGGATTTTCCAGGCAAGAGTACTGGAGTGGGGTGCCACTGCCTTCTCCGTGACCAACCTAGAACAGCATACTAAAAAGCAGAGACATTACTTTGTCAACAAAGGTGCATCTAGTCAAAGCTATGGTTTTTCCAGTAGTCATGCATCAATGTGAGAGTTGGACTGTAAAGAAAGCTGAGCACCGAAGAATGGATGCTTTTGAGCTGTTGTCTTGGATAAGACTCTTGGGAGTCCCTTGGACTGCAAGGAGATCCAACCTGTCCATCCTAAAGGAAATCAGTCCTGAATATCCATTGGAAGGACTGATGCTGAAGCTGAAACTCCAATACTTTGGCCACCTGATGCAAAGAACTAACTCATTGCAAAAGTTCTTGATGCTGGAAAAGATTGAAGGTGGGAGGAGAAGGGGACGACAGAGGATGAGATGGTTGGATGGCATCACTGACTCAATGGATGTGAGTTTGAGTAAGCTCTGGGAGTTGGTGATGGACAAGGAAGCCTGGCATGCTTCAGTCCATTGGGTCACAAAGAGTCGGATATGACTGAGTGCTTGAACTGACTAACTGATATATGTGTGTGTGTGTGTGTGTGTGTGTGTGTGTATGTGTATATATATATATATAAAAGTGGCAATGATATTTAGAAGAATTGAACACCACCCCCCCCCCGCCCCCGCCACTATTAAGAGTTGGCCTGGCTAAACCTTATTTATCCTGTTTTCTACTTCTCAAATGGAATTTCCTCAAAGTCATTCCTGATTAGCTTCTTATCTAAATTAGGCTTCCTTTGATTGGTCTGTATCCAAATCAGCTTTTCCTTCCAGTATTCAAAATTTTATGTACTTTGAATATTGACTATTAGATTGAGCTGTAGACCATCTCATGTTTCTATACTGCCTACTGGTTTCTAGTAGGCTTGCTGTAAGTATTTGTTGAAGGAGTAAATGATTGAACCTTTTATATATAAAGAAATAAAGGATAAATAAGTTATTTATAAACCATGTAAAATGATGTCTAGCCCTTGACAAGTGCTCTATAATTTTTGGTTTGAGATTTATTATACAGGAAGAATTCTCAAAATTGGAATTGTTAGAGCATAGGATTTACACATTTTTTTAGTGCATCACTCATTTCTGACCCATTGTGACCGCATGACCCAGTTCCTCTGTCCGTGGAATTTTCCAGGCAAGAATACTGTAGTGAGTTGCCATTTTCTATTCTAGGGGTGATTCCCTTCCAGACCCAGGGATCTAACCTGTGTATCCTACTCTGATCAGATCAGATCAGTTGCTCAGTCGTGTCTGACTCTTTGCTACCCCATGAATCGCAGCACGCCAGGCCTCCCTGTCCATCACCAACTCCCCGAGTTCACTCAGACTCACGTCCATCGAGTCAGTGATGCCATCCAGCCATCTCATCCTCTGTTGTCCCCTTCTCCTCCTGCCCCCAATCCCTCCTAGCATCAGAGTCTTTTCCAATGAGTCAACTCTTCACATGAGGTGGCCAAAGTACTGGAATTTCAGCTTTAGCATCATTCCTTCCACAGAAATCCCAGGGCTGATCTCCTTCAGAATGGACTGGTTGGATCTCCTTGCAGTCCAAGGGACTCTCAAGAGTCTTCTCCAACACCACAGTTCAAAAGCATCAATTCTTCAGCGCTTAGCCTTCTTCACAGTCCAACTCTCACATCCATACATGACCACAGGAAAAACCATAGCCTTGACTAGACAGACCTTTGTTGGCAAAGTAACGTCTCTGCTTTTGGATATGCTATCTAGGTTGGTCATAACTTTCCTTCCAAGGAGTAAGCGTCTTTTAATTTCATGGCTGCAGTCACCATCTGCAGTGATTTTGGAGCCCAGAAAAATAAAGTCTGACACTGTTTCCACTGTTTCCCCATCTATTTCCCATGAAGTGATGGGACCAGATGCCATGATCTTCGTTTTCTGAATGTTGAGCTTTAAGCCAACTTTTTCACTCTCCTCTTTCACTTTCATCAAGAGCCTTTTTAGTTCCTCTTCACTTTATGCCATAAGGGTGGTGTCATCTGCATGTCTGAGGTTATTGATATTTCTCCCGGCAATCTTGATTCCAGCTTGTGTTTCTTCCAGTCCAGCATTTCTCATGATGTACTCTGCATATAAGTTAAATAAACAGGGTGACAATATACAGCCTTGACGAACTCCTTTTCCTATTTGGAACCAGTCTGTTGTTCCATGTCCAGTTCTAACTGTTGCTTCCTGACCTGCATACAAACTTCTCAAGAGGCAGATCAGGTGGTCTGGTATTCCCATCTCTCAGAATTTTTCCACAGTTTATTGGGATCCACACAGTCAAAGACTTTGGCATAGTCAATAAAGCAGAAATAGATGCTTTTCTGGAACTCTCTTGCTTTTTCCATGATCCAGCTGATGTAGGCAACTTGATCTTTGGTTCCTCTGCCCTTTCTAAAACCAGCTTGAACATCAGGAAGTTCATGGTTCACATATTGCTGAAGCCTGACTTGGAGAATTTTGAGCATTACTTTACTAGCAAGTGAGATGAGTGCAATTGTGCAGTAGTTTGAGCATTCTTTGGCATTGCCTTTCTTTGGGATTGGAATGAAAACTGACCTTTTCCAGTCCTGTGGCCACTGCTGAGTTTTCCAAATTTGCTGGCATATTGAGTGCAGCACTTTCACAGCATCATCTTTCAGGATTTGGAGTAGCTCAACTGGAATTCCATCACCTCCACTAGCTTTGTTCATAGTGATGCTTTCTAAGACCCACTTGACTTCACATTCCAGGATGTCTGGCTCTAGGTCAGTGATCACACCATTGTGATTATCTGGGTCGTGAAGATCTTTTTTGTACAGTTCTTCTGTGTATTCTTGCCATCTCTTCTTAATATCTTCTGCTTCTGTTAGATCCATACCATTTCTGTCCTTTATCGAGCCCATCTTTGCATGAAATGTTCCCTTGGTATCTCTGATTTTCTTGAAGAGATCTCTAGTCTTTCCCATTCTGTTGTTTCCCTCTATTTCTTTGCATTGATCGCTGAAGAAAGCTTTCTTATCTCTTCTTGCTGTTCTTTGGAACTCTGCATTCAGATGTTTATATCTTTCCTTTTCTTCTTTGCTTTTCACTTCTCTTCTTTTCACAGCTATTTGTAAGGCCTCCCCAGACCACCATTTTGCTTTTTTGCATTTCTTTTCCATGGGGATGGTCTTGATCCCTGTCTCCTGTACAGTGTCACGAACCTCATTCCATAGTTCATCAGGCACTCTATCTATCAGATCTAGGCCCTTAAATCTATTTCTCACTTCCACTGTATAATCATAAGGGATTTGATTTAGGTCATACCTGAATGGTCTAGTGGTTTTCCCTACTTTCTTCCATTTAAGTCTGAATTTGGCAATAAGGAGTTCATGGTCTGAGCCAGTCAGCTCCTGGTCTTGTTTTTGCTGACTGTATAGAGCTTCTCCATCTTTGGCTGCAAAGAATATAATCAATCTGATTTTGGTGTTGACCATCTGGTGATGTCCATGTGTAGAGTCTTCTCTTGTGTTGTTGGAAGAGGGTGTTGTTATGACCAGTGCATTTTCTTGGCAAAACTCTATTAGTCTTTGCCCTGTTTCATTCCGTATTCCAAGGCCAAATTTGCCTGTTACTCCAGGTGTTTCTTGACTTCCTACTTTTGCATTCCAGTCCCCTATAATGAAAAGGACGTCTTTTTTGGGTGTTAGTTCTAAAAGGTCTTGTAAGTCTTCATAGAACCATTCAACTTCAGCTTCTTCAGCATTACTGGTTGGGGCATAGACTTGGATTACTGTGATATTGAATGGTTTGCCTTGGAAACGAACAGAGATCATTCTGTCGTTTTTGAGTTTGTTGTTTTTGAATACACCTACTCTGGTAGGGGTATTCTTTTCTACTGGCACCACCTGGGAAGCCCCCCCCCCCACCTTTTTTTTTTTCTTTTTTAGTAATTACAAATAATTAACTTTCTTAAAGTATAATTTATATTCCATAATTTCCCCTATTTAAGTGTATAATTGTATAATTTTATATACGTATATTTTAATAAATAAAAACACATTCTGAAATTGCAGACTTACTGCCGTGGATCCCCTGTGGTCAGTGCTGGACCTGGCTTTGAAGGGAGGAAGAAATAAAAAGGTCACACCTTCCTAATTCTTCACCTTCCTAATCCTCTGTCTCAGGATTCTTACCACAATCAGAGACACAAAAATACAGCTTTTTATCTTTCCTGTATTTTAATAAGAACTTCAGCAAGAAGTTAAACATTCTAACCTCTACTCTACTTTTTGATGCCCTCACAAAATACAGGGGTTCAGTCCACATTGGAAGAAACCCTAGTTCTGAGTTGACAATCATCTCCAGGGAAAATAAAAAAAAGCTCCTGGGAACCTTCTCCTTTCTTCAGGGTCTTAGTCTTAATCATTTCCTTTGTTTTGTCTAAATGACTTCTTTTGAACTGAGGCAGCCACCGTCCTTCAGTTTTCTATAATAAATGAGTTTAAACTCACTAGGGAGCCTTTTCAAAATTTCGACAAATTCACCATGTAGTTTTAGGAAACATATACAGTGTTACCAAAAGAAGTTTTCTGGTTTGGACTTCTATGGACAAGATTTCCTTTCCTTTGTATGATCCTTCAAATTTTCTATCATTTTACTTATCTTACTGGTATAATCTGAGGTCAAATTTATAAAGCATTCAACAAGAAAGTACTGTGGAAATTGAATCAATAAATAAATGTACATTCAGCAACATTTTTCTCTCAGGCTTTATGTGCATTTATTATTATTCATAATTTAACATTTATTGAGCACTAAGAATCATGCTGTGTTTGGAACAGAAAAGGAGATGCTATCTCTGCTTACCAGACTTACAGTCTCACAGAGATTTCCATTTGTACAGTTTCAAAAGTTAACCCTCCCTGTTAGATAAATCAAGGGAGAAAATAGACTATAAAGTTTGAACAAACTTTGATTAAAATTTATTTTCACCTATAAAACCCTGACTAATGTCTGTGTGGAGATTAAAATCTTGCTAAAACATGACTAGACGTGCAGGAGTATTAACTAAAAGATATGACCTTGATATCTGCAGTATCATATTAACGCTAAGTGAATCCAGTTAAAGTTGGATTAACAAAACAACTATTTGCCCCAGGAACAAAGTCATTTGTGTTTCCGAGAATTCCAGGTAATCTTGATCTGCTTCATTGTTGCTGCTAATGTTCAGATTTAGTCTCAGTGGGATTTGGTATCCATTTTAGTTGAGAAATTTAGTAACTTCTCTAGTTTATTCAGAGCAAGTTCACAGGGAATTCTACAATCTGTGTGTCTACTCTTGGTTTTGCTTTTTATGAACTAAGTATAACTTTGACAAAGATCAGGACTGGGCAAAACTGCAAAGAATGCTTATTATCTAAAAGTGAGGTCTGCCTCTGCCCCGTTTTTACCCTAGTCTAGGTCGGGGCAGCCTTGTGGGAGGCCGTCTATGGGTTCGCACAGAGTTGGACACGACTGAGTGACTTCACTTTCACTTTTCACTTTCATGCATTGGAGAAGGAAATGGCAACCGACTCCAGTGTTCTTGCCTGGAGAATCCCAGGGACAGAGGAGCCTGGTAGGAGGCCGTCTATGGGGTTGCACAGAGTCGGACACGACTGAAGTGACTTGGCAGCAACAGCAGCAACCTGAAACTATACTCTTGATTCTGACCAAATAAGACAATTGATTTGTGAGTACAAATCAGAGCTATCATTGGCTTACCATTTTTTTCTGATAGTCCAATCTCCTACAGAAACTGATGAACTGATATTTTGTTGGCAGCCTTGTAAGCAGAAAACACTTACAACAATTCCACAGACTCTAGAGCTTCAAACAGACTTTAATTGATCCAGTAGTAGATCTTTACTCAGCCACATACTTAACAGACAGAGAAGGAAGAGGACCTGTGCATAGCAGGACTTCATGTGATGAGTAGGTGTATAAACTTCAAGGGCTCATAGTGCCTCATCAGCCAGAAGCAGAGGTATCAAGTTGGATGCCTTCTGCTTCAAGCAATTGGAATGCTTGATTCCGACAGGCATTTGAATTCTCTCCTACTACAATAAGTCTACAAATAGGACAGAGTCTAGGTTCATATGTCAAGGCTCTCTTGGTTGTTAAGATTCTTTTAGTTTCACCTATTTCCACTGTTTAGCTTCAAGGCCAGGTTGTTGGAAATAAATTCAGTTTCAGCAGTTTCAAACATCTCTTGTCCTGAAAACAATAGGAATCAACTATCTTCATCTTTTCTGTAGAGGCAAGAAATGTTTCTGCAAAGCTCTTTTGTAGCAAACATTCCTTAGTCCTTGTTATCCAGGTCTGAGTTATTTGATCTTCTCTAACCAGTCCATCCTAAAGGAGATCAGCCCTGGGTGTTCTTTGGAAGGAATGATGCTAAGGCTGAAACTCCAGTACTTTGGCCACCTCATGCGAAGAACTGACTCATTGGAAAGGACTCTGATGCTGGAAGGGATTGGGGGCAGGAGGAAAAGGGGACAATAGAGGATGAGATGGCTGATGGCATCACCGACTCGATGGACGTGAGTTTGAATGAACTCCAGGAGTTGGTGATGGACAGGGAGGCCTGGGGTGCTGCGATTCATGGGGTCGCAAGGAGTCAGACACAACTGAGCGACTGAACTGAACCGAACTGAAACCATTCACAGTAAAGAGAAATGAGATTTCATTTGGCATAAATGGTTGTTGAAAAGAGAATTGTGTTGACCATTATAGAATGTCATTTGTGGAGGCAGAACATAAATTTTAAAGTATTTAAAAAAAATTTATTTATTTTTTGGCTAAGCTGGATCTTCACTGTTGCATGGTCTTTTCTCTAGTTGTGGTGTGTGGGCTTCTCATTGCAGCGGCTTCTCTTGTTGCAGAGCATGGGCTCAGCTTTGGGAGCTGTGGCTCCCGGGCTCTAGAGCACAGACTAAATAGTTGTGGTGCGTGAGCTTAGTTGCTCTGCAGCATGGGGGGTCTTTCCAGATCAGGGATTGAACCCGTGTCTCCTGCATTGGAAGGCAGATTCTTTACCACTGAGTCACCAGGGAAGCCCTTTAACTGTCTTAAGTTGAACTGAACATTCAAAAAACAAAGATCATGACATCCAGTCCCATCATCATGGCAAATAGATGGGGAAACAATGGAAACAGGGACAGATTTTATTTTCCTGGGCTCCAGAACCACTGCAGATGGTGACTGCAGCCATGAAATTAAAAGACGCTTGCTCCTTAGAAGAAAAGCTATGATCAACCCGCCGCTGCTGCTAAGTTGCTTCAGTCGTGTCTGACTCTGTGCAACCCGGTAGATGGCAGCCCACCAGGCTCCACCATCCCTGGGATTCTCCAGGCAAGAACACTGGAGTGGGCTGCCATTTCCTTCTCCAATGCATGAAAGTGAAAAGTGAAAGTGAAGTCGCTCAGTCGTGTCCAACTCTTCGAGACCCCATGGACTGCAGCCTACAAGGGTCCTCCATCCATGGGATTTTCCAGGCAAGAGTACTGGAGTGGGGTGCCATTGCCTTCTCCAATCAACCTAGACAGCATATTAAAAAGCAGAGACATTACTTTGCCAACAAAGGTCCATCTAGTCAAAGCTATGGTTTTTCCAGTAGTTATGCATAGATGTGAGAGTTGGACCACAAAGAAAGCCGAGCACCGAGGAATTGATGCTTTTGAACCGTGGTGTTGGAGAAGACTCTTGAGAGTCCCTTGGACTGCAAGGAGATCCAACCAGTCCATCCTAAAGGAAATCAGTCTTGAATATTCATTGGAAGGACTGATGCTGAAGCTGAAGCTCCAATACTTTGGCTACCTCATGCGAAGAACTGACTCATTGTTAAAAGACCCTGATGCAGGGAAAGATTCAAGGTGGGAGGAGAAGTGGATGACAGAGGCTGAGATGGTTGGATGGCATCACTTCCTCAATGGACATGCATTTGAGCAAGCTCCGGGAGTTGGTGATGGACAGGGAAGCCTGGTGTGCTGTAGTCCATGGGGCTGCAAACAGTCAGACATGATTGAGTAATTGAACTGAACTGAAGTTGCACTTTTTAGAAGTGATACCCTAATAAAAGCTTGGCCTTTTAAAAAATAACACGTTATAATTCCTAATGCTTATGTTTTACTTTCTTATTTGGGGCCTTATAAGCAAATTTATTTCAGGTATAATTTCCTTCCATTTTTGTCTGATAAAGTCTCCAAGGATCTCATACCTCCCTGCTTTGTATTTTTACTGATAATTGCTTCTCTAAACATCCATGTTGATAATTTCTTTATATTTTCCTTTAATCTGGAAAAGTAAAAGCTGCTTTTACACTTTCAGTATTAAAACAATTACTTCTTAACAATATTTGGAGAAGTAAATGTGAACAGTTTTACCAAATTTCTTGGATTATTTTATTCATTGTTTATGATTTAGAAAGAGTTATTGTTATGGTTAAAAATATGCTATAACATAACATATGATTTAATACACCCTTTATGATATAATTCTGAAATTCCACATAATTCAGTGACAAATCTTTCCTCTATTTCTTTAGTACTTTCTTTGGGGGAGAGATTATTGGCACTTTAGAGTTAAATTTTCCCTGTTTGATAATGCTAACATTTGAAGCAACTTGAAGTCCTGATTCCCTTCCTACACTTAGCAAATGAAGACCAGGCCATAAGATTTGGTCTTACCTTAATTTATAGAAGAAAAGAGAAAAAGAGCTTTCCTTAGTATTATATAGACTGTGTGCTATGGATTGAATGTTTGTATCCCTCCAAATTCACATCCTAGAGTCCTAATTCCCAATGCAATAGGATTTGGGGTAGGGTCTTTGTAGGTATTTAGGATAAAAGAAGATTCACGAGGTTTAGGAATAAGTGTTTGTCACGTAAGCCACCCTGTCTGCGATTTGTTATAACAGCCCAGACTAAGACACTGGCCTGCAGATGGTGCTGGGCTATGTAAAGTTTGTTCCTGTCATGTGATGAGGTTAGTCCAGACACAGAATAAGCTTTGGTTTACTCCTTTCAGACTTCCCTGGTGGCTCAGATGGTAAAGCATCTGCCTACAATGCGGGAGACCTGGGTTCGATCCCTGGGTTGAGAAGATCCCCTGGAGAAGGAAATGTCAACCCACTCCAGTACTCTTGCCTGGAAAATCCCATGGATGGAGGAGCCTGGTAGGCTGCAGTCCATGGGGTCACAAAGAGTCGGACACGACTGATCAACTTCACTTCACTTTACTCCTTCCATTGCATAGGGTATAGGGCAATTTGTATGTTGTAGACCTCACAAGGCCAATTGATGGGTGGTGGAGAGAGCTGCATGCTGTCTGCTGTGGGACGTAGTGTTGTAAAGCTAGTTTGTCAACTGTAAAGGATAACAGTACTGAACTCAGGGCAGCTGCTTGCTGCTCAGAAGCCTATACTAAAGAGGCAAGTGTTGGTAGAAAGGAAAGTTTGTTTTATTCTGGATGGTGACAACCTGGAGAGAAGGTAGACTCATGTCTGGAGACTGACTCCCCCTGCTGACAAGTGGGCCAGAGCTTTTAAAGGGGAGTTTCAGGGGTGTATGGTCAAAGGAAAGGGACTACATTCAGAAACAAAACAGTCGGCTCTGACAGATATCTTGAAACTGGTCATGCAGTGGTCTGACCAGCATCATCTTGATTATTTTAAGTACAGCTTATGTCATGGCTGCAGTCTTGTCATCAGGTAGTTAACTTCTTCCACCTGGTAGGATTTTCAGTGTTTACAAAACAGCTCAAAGGATGTAGCTCAGAATAAATCTATAGGCCTTGAGAAGGAACTAAAGGTCTTTGGATTTGACTGAAGTATTACTATTTTGTTTTGTTTGACTGCTTTCCTTTGCCTCTACAGTTCTTCCCTTCTCTGATTAAACTCACCTGTAACTAAAGTTTTTCTACAGATGACAGGCAGGCAGAGGACATAGCGGGGACGATGTCTGTCCTGGGAAGGCCTTGTAGGGTCCCTCTCCATTTCAGTAAGTACATAAAATCCAGAGTTGATTTTTTTCTCAACAAAAGACAATTGAAATTTAACTGTAACTTTACAAGATGTAACTAGCTACTGATGAAGGATTGCAAATGAATTTTGTAGTGCAGCATCAGTCCCTTTATTTTGGTTAATCATTAATGATGAATATACTGAGCTTGCCCAAACTGCTTTAAAATCTCTTCTGTTCTTGTCTCCTATCAAGACTGCTCTATATTTTATGATTATTATTAAAATAGTTTGGATATACATTATGTCCTACCGTATAAGTAGCAAATCTATATAACCCAATTCCATAAGCTTACAAGACTGTAATTTCCACTTTTTTTGTATAAAGAGTTACAACATGTATAGATTTTATAACTCTTTTATTTTTCTGTCCTTATACTTTTAAAAATTTGAGGCTTTTACTTTGTATGCCTGCTTATATTTCACTGTTCCAGCTATTAATCTTTTTCTTTTAACAAAAGATTGGTATAAAATAGATTGGGGAAAAAGGCCAGATCTTTTATCACAAATATTTTATGAAGTACCCTAAGGAACAAACTATATCTATTCTAATATTATTTGGGATTAGTGAGTAGTGAAAATACAGATACTTATTAAACAAAATTCAGCTTTAAGATGAAAACAAAAATAATTGTATAGGTGCTATCTCCAGAAAAATTACTCTTCCCTATCCATAAAGTACTAATCATGAGCCCCAGTATCCCTAAATTTTATTTCATTTTTTAAAAACTCTTTCTTTTGTATTGGGGTATAGCCATTTAACAAACAGTGTTGTGACGGTTTCAGGTGAACAGTGAAGGGACTCAGCATACATATACATGTGTCCATTCTCCCCCAGACACTCTTCCCATCCAGGCTGCCACATAATATTGAGCAGAGTTCCAGTAGGTCCTTGGTGGTTATCCATTTTAAATAAAGCAGTACATGTCCGTCTCAAACTCCCAAACTATCCCTTCCTCACACCCTTCCCCCCAGCAACCATCAAATTTTTTTAATTTAAATCTGGTGGGTAGATATGCAGATGGAGGGAAGGAGCAAACAACCACATTATAAAAGAATTTAATTGAGTCATGGGTGAATCTATGGATGTGGCTAAAGCGCAGATGCATATGAGGTGGAGAAACAAGGCTGTAGCCAAGTCAGAGAGGAAAAATAAAGGGGAAAGAGACAAACAGAGTGAAAGCCAGCAAAAATAATAAACTTTCTCTCCACCATGTTGAGAAGATCTTCGCATCCTTGTGTCTTGGGTAGAAAGTAGACTAAAGAAGTCCTGACTACTTAGACGGTAGGTTTTTGATTTCCACAAGGCAGGCAAGTGTTTGAAAACACATTAAATTAGCTAGGAAGATAGTGTAGAGAAGAGTGGAGAGAGGCCAGGTGGCAGGAGAATGCTGGCAGCTTAAATGAGTCAGGCTATGTGATGAGTCCTGAGGAAGGCCAGTGTTGCAAACACAGTCAGCTCATCTACTCGTCAATGATAATACATGATATTGAAGGAGAATTCACTTTGTCCCAAGCATGTGCAAATTGCTATATAAAGATTATGTAACTGAACCCACATACCAGTCCTATGAGGTATGATAATATCATCTTCATTTCATTGATGAAGAAACTGAATCTTGGAAGTCTGGGCCCATTAGATGCTCTTGTTAATGACTATGCTATCTTGCTTCAATAATTCCTTTCGTCTGTCTTTTGGGTAAGAGGTCTTGCTTCACATTTCAGGTACTACCTCAAGTTTTCCAAATAGGGAAGGGGGTTTTATGTTCTGTCCGCATTCTGAGAGCAGTTTCCTTGAGAGGTTACATGAAAACTCAACACATTCTATGCATTTTGAGGGCAAATAAAAGAGTAAACATGGGGAACAAATGTAGACCTTCAAAAAAATTAGAGGTATATTAGAATGGCTTTTTTAAATCAAAGATTTGAATGCATTTTAAATCTAACTTTTATCTACCCAATAAGGTATCTTTGAAATTAATTCATTCCCCAGTAGATGAACTTAATGATGAGCTTTGCTGGAATTTCAGTATTAGAACTGGAAGGCTGCCATTATCTTCTGTTCTCAGCAGACAGGACCTTCTCTCTTACTGAATTTAGACTGGACTTGAAAGTCTCAGGAATTAGCACACCAAAATATCATTATCTATCAGTGGATTATAGCTGATACAAGAGATGATCCCTATTTGCCATCCAAGGTTTAGGGGAATCCCATAGCAGTCTTTATGCTGGGTTGTATATTTTAAGCTTTACTATAAAGTTGACAAAATATTATATAAATTTTAAGTAGAATATTGCTGTAATAAAAACAGTGTCAGTTTTCTTAAACATTTGTTAAAGCTGCTCCAAACACAGGAGTTCTGCAACCAAGACAATTTTTTATAACTTCCTCAGTCTGTGAGCACGTATGATGGTCAGCTTTGTTTAGCTTTTGAACTCTGACAAAAATAAAGCCTCAAATGGAGCAAGGAGAAGAAGAAAGCTTCTGTTAAACAAAATATTGACAAAAAGTGCTGACCCCGAAGAAAGAAGAAAAAAAGAGACTGAAAAATAGATTTTTTTTTTTGGTTACAGTTTGCTTCGTGTGCAAATTGTAAATTGCTCAAATCATTGATATAGAAAGATCTCCATTTACTGTCTGTCTTGCTGCCTTTTCTGCTTCAGTCCCTTAACTGCAAGTAAATGTTTATGTTTTCTGAAAACTCCAGAATATGGATTATGTAACAGAGTGTCAAATCCTCATGTGGAACACACCACACTGCCAATTTTATAAGGCACTACTAAATTGCTGAGAAAAGAAAATTACATTTGGATGAGTGTAAACGAATATTGAATGAATAATTATATCTACAGCTTTTAATATATTAACTGAAGAACATGTGCAATGAATTTCTTAAAGTCAAAACCCTTTAGCTATGGTTTCACTGAAAAATAAAATCTATTGTACTTGTCATGCTGCTCTGAAGGCTAATAACTAGCTTTATTGGGAACACTGTGACACATTTATATCCCCACTGTTGAAGTGTGGTCGCTGAAATGTGGCAAGAGAATCAAAAACACACACCCTCAGACAGAGCACATCACCAGCCTGGACTCTCAATTACTTGTTTGTAGATGATCTGGGCTCACTGTTAGTCTTTGCTTCAGTTTTTATATGACCACTGTACCCCCAGAAGGAAGACAATATATTAGGTTTTTTATATTGTCTAGTTCAATGTAGGGTTTCATGAAATAGTAGTTTACAAATATGGTGCAAATGAGATTTCTGATTATTTTGTGCATTTCAGTCAGTCCGTTTCTCTGTCCCAAAGTCATATGAGATGACTGTGTACTGTTTATGTTATTCAGAGTAGGATTCTTTGCACATTATAAACAAAACTTAGAGCAGACAAAGACACAGCCATCTGTCATGCTTATGTAATTTGGATTTCTAAGCCCATAATTAGAAATGTGTGCCATAATTTAAAAAGCTGAAAATGTGGGTCATTCTTTATCTAGGATGGAGTGAGATTTAAAAACCTTCTTCCAATTCAAAAAGTCCAGACACAAGCTGTTTACTTTCTGGCCAATTATACTCTTAATTAAAAATAGTTTTCTTATATAAACCTCCACCATAATGTATCTTAGAGCTGTATTAATCCTCAATTAAAGAAAACTGCGCAAGAATAATTTTTTATCTAATGCTAATCTTAATGTACAAACTTTGAGTCTGTACAGTTTGTATTTTGTATGAGCTTCTTAAGGGCTAATTTTTAATTGGTTTTGGCCATGTTACAATCTAGTCCAGTAAAAGCAAGTTAGCCAGAAATTGGAAATGAACTTCAACCAAATCTATAATCAGCTCTCATCTGCTGACTCTGCTGTAGCAGCAAGATTGTCAAGTACAGAATAAATTAATGAATGTCATTAGGATATGTTTGATGTGATTTAGAGCAGAATTTTCAAAACCAGCACTTACATTTAATTAAAATTATGGTTTTCTTATAAGTGAAAGTGAAAGTCACTCAGTCATGTCCAACTCTTTGTGACCCCATGGACCGTAACCTGCCAGGCTTCCCTGTCCATGGAGTTCTCCAGGCCAGAATACTAGAGTGGGTAGCCGTTCCCTTCTCCAGGGGATCTTCCCAACCCAGGGAACAAATCCAGGTCTCCTACATTGCAGGCAGATTCTTCACCATCTGAGCCACCAGGGAAGCAATAAAAAATAGGAACCAAACACTATTTCTAATAAGGGTGAGCAATTTTTGCGAAATTTAATGATTAATTGTCATGGTCTCATTAAATACTGCTAAGCCTATTGCAATATATTCCTAAAGACACTTCTGTTCAATTATTAACTAAAAAATAGGAACTGAACACTCACTATGTGTTCAGTTCAGTTCAGTCGCTCAGTCGTGTCTGACTCTGCGACCCCATGAATCGCAGCACGCCAGGCCACCCTGTCCATCACCAACTCCCGGAGTTCACTCAGACTCACGTCCATTGAGTCAGTGATGCCATCCAGCCATCTCATCCTCTGTCGTCCCCTTCTCCTCCTGCCCCCAATCCCTCCCAGCATCAGAGTCTTTTCCAATGAGTCAACTCTTCGCATAAGGTGGCCAAAGTAATGTGTTAGATAATGTTTATATTACAAATCAACACAAATAAAAATCTGTGCTTTCATAGAGTTTTATTTTGAGGGAGATAGGACACTCAGTCTGCTAAATGTATGAACCTTTACAGCACAAGGGTAAAAGCTAGGGAGTTGAAATAAAGTGGGGAAGTGGTGGTGGTGGTCAGTGGTGAGGATCTGCAGTTGTTCACAGGGCGGCCAGGAAATGCCTCACTGAAAAGTTGCTTCTGAAGAAGCTCTGGAAGGAGCAATGAATGTACCTGGGGGAAAAGCATTCCAGGCAATGGAACAGCAAGTTCAAGGTCCTGCGAGGGTTGTTTCACATTTCAAGGAGCTGAAAGGTGGTCTACTCTTCTGGCTGGAACAGAGGAAATACCAGAGATCAAGTTCAAGGTCAAGATGTGAGAGCAGAGGTTCTGATCATACAGATCATAAAGAGAGTTTCTGATCATAAAGAGCCTTGACAGTCACATGAAAATTTTGACTTTTATTCTAAAAGGTACGGAAGTTTTTGAAAGGGTTTGAACTCCAGTGAATTGATACTGAATTTTTACAGTATTCTTCATACTGAGAAATCATTAGAAAGTTATTGCAGTCATTTAGAGGAGAGTAAGTAGCATTTGGGATCAGAGTGGTAGGTTGGAGAAGTGGAGGTAATGAGAAGTAATCAGAATCTGGATATACATTTTCTGTATTTTTAGTTCTTTTTTTTTTATTGAAGTATAGTTGATTTACAATGTTGTTTGATTTTAGAAGGCAAATTACATGTTTAGAAGATAAATTATGTATATTTAGAAGATAAAAGATAAATGTTTTAAATAATCAGAAGAGTTTGATAAGGAACATAAAATGGTTTTGACAACATATCTGAATAAGGACATACAACTCATTATTATGAAATATCAAATTATAGAATATAACCTGTATTTTGAGGAGAAGGAATTATGGTTTAAACATCCTTTTCAGAATGTTTTCTTCTGAAAACATTCATCTGAAACAGTGGACAGATTGAAGATGTTTTCATCCTTTTCACACATAATTTAAACTGAATTTTCCAGGGAAGATTCATATCACCAAATCATTACATATTAGGTTGCACCACGACTTTTCTAATATTCAATCATCCTTAACCTACAAATTAGAAATTTCATATAGTACAAATTAATACATTAAATATATTTACATCTTAGTAATGTATTAGTATATCTTAAAAATTCTTCATAAATTTAAGATCATCTGCCTTCCTCCAAAAGAGATCTAGTCTCTCCCTCTCTCTTATTTTTTTTTTTAAGAGGAGAATGGTTTTACTTGAGATGGTATATAACTTGTGGTCTAATATATAGGAAGATACCTTTCTTTAATTGATCATTTTTGTCTCTAACTCTGAAAATATTTTATTAAAAAAATTTTTTTTTCTCTTCTCATTTTTTATTTTTTAAAAAAGACAGATTTAGGATTTCGTAAGAAATTACTGTTACTTTTTTTTTAATCTGTCAAGTACTACAGTAATGGAACAAATAAATAAGATTTTTTTGTAAGTTCAATGTGTATAGACATATTTATTAAAAAAATGACTGAATTAAAAGACATTAAATAATGCTGACATGCATGAAAATATTTTAGAATGCTGGCATCTCAAGTGAGATTTGCAAGATATGACTTTGAGATAAGGGAGGAAAATATTAGCATGTATTTAACTGTTTTAATATATTAATAATTACGTGTTTCTCATTCTATAGTGAGTGGATTGGCTTTGTCACTCAGTCCTCCCATCAGATGATCTCATATTAGTCGCACTTCACATATGCTGCCTCCATATCCTGAGGGACAAATGGAACTTCAAGAAAGCTAATCTCATGTATTCATTTGTTTTCAGGGGATTAAGATATTTTACAGTTTTCATATACCTGGTTAAGCAGACTTACAGATCATACTGTCTAGTTGGAAGACAACTAACTCACACAAAATGAACAAAAGTTTTATAAAGGTTCACTGCTCTAAACAGTGGACAGATTGAAGATAATACTTATCTTTTGAAAACAAGTTAAGGATAAAAATAAAATGGCAGAGCTCTAATTTCACTTCCATGAAATGTGAGTTCTGCATCAGTCAAAATATGAGGCAAATGTAATAGTGACCTGTGAAGCAACCAAAACACAAAACTTGAAAACATTGAGGAATTTATAAAATATCAAATGAAGACTATTTAAAATATTTATTTGCAGCTACATAATTCATAGTGAAATGAAGTCACTTAGTTGTATCCAACTCTTTGCAACCCCATGGATTGTAGCCTATCAGGCTTCTCCATCCCTGGGATTTTCCAGGCAAGAGTACTGGTGTGGGTTGCCATTTCCTTCTCCAGGGGATCTTCCATACCCAGGGATCGACCCCGGGTCTCCCGCTTTGTAGGCAGATGCTTTTACCATCTGAGCCACAGTGAACATCAGCTTATATGATGCCTTGAAGTATTAACAGTGAAGTATGAAGTTACCATTACTAGAATGACATTTGACTCAGGATTCACAAAATGAAGGTAAACTTCTGTAATTTTTAAGTGATAATTAAAGTCACTCAATACTCAATCAGTACCCTACAAAATTCCCCTAAACTTTGTGGTAAATATTAAAATACATTTTGAGGTTTCCTCCTCAATGACAAAGAAGCAGAATGCCACTTTGGGAAACATATTCATTCTATTAAAATAATATCAGAATCTGTGTGATGAAAAACTAACATTTTATCAGCAAATATTGAAGATTTGAAGAAACTAGTACTGAAATCACAGCATGAATTGCTTGCAGTACACCTGTACAGAACTGTAGCCTTGCTAAAAAGTTTAAATTAATGGGAACTTGGTAGATTCTATTTCAATAATAAAATACACTGAGGTCGTTTTTTTTTTTCCCCCAGCCTTTACAGCAAAGGTGTTTTGAAAAATATTTTATTTCAGAAGTAAATATCTAGTTAATAAGTAAAAACAAGACAGTATTTGAGGCAGAAAAAACCAATATTGGAATAGCTGCTTTGAACAGAAATTTTAAGTAATTATTTAAAGAAAGTTTAAAATTATTTTTGGAGTATAGTTAATTTACAATATTGTGTTAGTTTCTGGTCTGTAGCAAAGTGAATCAGTTATACATGTACATATATCCACTCTTTTTTAGATTCTTTCCCCATATAGGTCATTACAGAGTATTGGGTAGAGTTTCCTGTGTTCTATAGTAGGTCCTTATTAGTTAGCTATTTTATATATAGTAGTGTGAATAGAAGTTTTTAAAAGGGATTCTGTAGAGGACAACGCTAGTGAATTTCAATCACTGCATCAATCATAAGCAAGGCATTGAAAGTAAAGAAGGCAGAAATACTATGTCACTGATATGGTCATTTTTATATAAAAAGTGATTCTTCAAACTCTAGAAGGACATTTATAACAATTGTAATCAGCTGAGAATGACCAAATAATGAGAACTATATTCCTTCCCAACTGTTGCAAATCTGAACTTATTTTTCTTGCTTTTACTGAGCTGGCCAGGACATTTAGTACAGTGTCCAAAAAAAAGTTGGTTATAGTAGCACCCTTGTCTTATCCCTGATATTAGAGTGATTGTCAACTTTTTCTCTACTAAGTATTCTGTTTGCTATAGGTTTATCAATTTATGGAAGTTTAATTCAGTTCATAGTTTAGATTTTCTTCATCTTTGAAGTGACTGAGGATCTTTAACTTTTTTCATTGTGGTAAACTTCATTCTTTATAAAGTTAAAATCATCCTTTCATTTCTGGAATAGGGTTATTAGTGTTTTATGAATGGTTGAGTTTCTTTGCTCCATATTTGGCTTAGGGTGCTTGAATTTTGTTTATGAGGGAGATTGACATGGTGTTTTCCATTTTTTGTACTATCCTTATCAGATGTGAATATTAAATCAAATTTACTAGCCCTGTAAAATGACCTGGGGAATGTTTCTCCCTTTACTCAGAAATATTTATTTAAAATTAAAATTTTGTCCCTTTAATGTTTGGTAAAACTCCCCTGTAAAAGTATGTTGATTATATTTTACATTTAGGATTAAATTTTAGATGCCTATTTATTTCATCAAATTCTCACTTTTATAGGGTTTTATTTTAAATTACTGTTTCTATATTTTATATGGCATTTTTAGATATTTTATAAATGAGCATCTGTCAGAGTGTTTAGTCTATATACTTCCAGAAATGAAAGTTCTCTCTCATCCATGTTAATACCTTTATATGGAGATCTCTGCTTTGGACGGTCAAGAAACTATCCCATATGGAAAGCGCTTTTCTTCTTTTCGGTCTTCCTTTTGAGTGAAAAAGGAAAAGAATATATTCAGGGTGAAATAATTGCATATTCAAAAGTCCAGAACTCAGAGAACACTTGTCTTATTAGGAAAACTCAAAGTAACTCACTCTCACTGGGCTTGAGGGAGTATGTTATCTGAGTAGTCCTGGAGATTCATAAAATCTTGGAAGGCATTCACAGAAAACTTAAAATTTTGAATTTTATTCTGGGAATACTGGAGATAATTTGATGGTCATGATGGTTGTATAAATATATACTACTTCTTGAATTATTACCACTTATTATGCCCTTTGCATATACAGATTGTTTTTAATCTTCAAAATAAACCCATGGAGTAAGTTTTGGGGATATTAAGAAATAAATACACATACATTCATTCACTATGTGGAGGTTGTCCTGGGAACTTGTGATATGAAGAGATTTTAATAATAATGGCTAATCAGAGATGGCTAAAGCCTGTGAATGGATAATATTAATAGTAACAGTCATAGTGGTAATATGAAGCAAAGGAGCATCTTTTTATACTGTAATCTTTTTCATTGTATAGTAGCAACATTTTGCCCTTATCACATACTTATTTGCTTATTATCTTTCTTTTATCATTAAAACTGAATCTTAGAAAATGATGCTATGATCTCACTCAAAATTAAGCTAAAAATTTATCTCTCCCAAGGGAAATTACATTTTATTTTGGAGAAGAAAATCTTATTTTTTTCATTGTAACCATCATAAAATCAGTATAAAAAATGTAAGTGATGTGCAAAGTTTCTTCTCGTCTGTCTGTCAAAGAGCAAGTAGGTACTCATTTCATCCAACTACATGGAAAGATATTTCAAGTTTCAGACTGAGTTCTTGTGTAATTTATGCATAAGGATTGTTTGGATGAACTGAAACTTTCTAATTTTCTAGAGGCTAAATATTTATGTATTTATTCATGTGTTTATCTTTGTGCATCAAGCAAGTATTGATAACCTAATATACTCCAGGGGTTGAGGACCTATAGTGCTGAATTATAAATAGTTCAAGTCTTGCTACACTTGTAACAAAATGGGAAAATATCCACATTAAAAGTATATAAGTGAGAATTTCTGGTTAAGATAGTAACGGAAAGCTTCCCACAGTATTTCCCATCCTAGTCTCTAACCAAGTATTCTTTCATGTCTGGAAGTGACAGTCAAGGCTTCTCACATATGAAAGAAGTTTTGCAATACTTCACCAGTATATTGTGTATTGTTATTGGGATATAATCGACAAAATAATTCAACGAACTATGTACTTCATCCTTATAGAGAACTTAGGAAGGGCCAAAAAATACAAAACAAAAACAAAACTTGATCCAGTAGTGATTATCAGTGACTTTTCTAAACCTAGAATTTCTGTAAGAAAATGTGTGAAATGGGTTGCAGAAGAGAGAAACAGTATACATTTTGTTAACAGAAATAAGGAAGTGGTCAGAGTGAAAGTGAGAACTATGTGAGTTTCAAGTTTGAGTCTATGGATCTAGTAATATCTAAAATTAAAACATGCAGTTAAATAATATTGACTGAAGTTCTTTGCTTTAATTACGCTTTATTCCTAATGCCAGAAGTATCTTTTAAGAGAACAGTCTCTCTCAGGATAAAGAAATTTATATTTGTTTTTTTTAGCAGGGTTTGACTGAGGTTTTCAGTCTTACTTGAGATGTTCTTTTACTAAATTTGAACTAACCCAATTTAATATTGGGTACTAAATTAGCATAAACTGTATGATCACATTTTAGAAGTTGCCTTATCTCCTGATTGATCAGTTCTACTTTCATATATTGTGTCTGAATCAGGAACTAGTCCAAAACACAGAGTTTATGCCAGGTAGCCCAATAGAAGGGCTTGATTATTGGAGACTAATTGCAAACATGTTTAAAGAGCTGAAAGACAAGTAGGGACCATTCAGGTAATCTATAGATTAGCAACACCAAGAAGTCAGTATCACATTATGGCTGGAGATGACGGATGCGAGGGTACCTCAGTCCCAAAGCCGGGGCTTCCAGATTGGAATGGGATGGCTGACTGTATGTGAAAGCTGCATGATAGGACCCAGAACCACAGACAAAGGGGCTGTCCAGAACGAGCCAAGGCTATGGAGAGACAGAGCTTTCACCAGAGAAGCAGCTCAAAGCAGAAACAAAAGAGAACCAACTCTGTTTATGCTACTCAGTCTTTAGGATCCTGTCAGTTCTTTACAACTGCAAAGCCTAGCCAGAACCCAGTGATCAAAGATGGCGGAATGTCCAGAAGAAAGACAGAAAAGACAACCAAGTATCTGGTACATCTGCTTAGAAAGATATTCAAGTTGATCGTTATTTTTGCTTAAAAGTGTTTATTTCTAAATGTTGAACTTCTGAATGATTTTTTTTCTTGTTTTTACTATAGATAAGCTAGAAGAAACTTCCAAATGCTGATTGTTGAAATTAGTATTCAAACTTAGATTGGTCAAGAAGGAATAAAAGTATTTAAAGTGGAGTTCACAGTGGGAAAATTATTAAGAATATTTGAAGAAAAACAATACATTGGATATTGCTGCCACAGTTTACATAGAAGGATGAGAAGATAGCAAGGTAAGAATGGAGAGAAATTTTTATACTTTTTTTAAGTTTCCTGGTTTGCATTGGACCCTTCTAAGAAGTTTTTAAATTAGAAAGAGACACAGTCACATCTGTGTTCTAGCTCAACTGCCCTGAAAGCATTAAGGAATATAGTGGAGGAAAAAATGGTTGCATTAAAAACAAAAAATAGAAATCTTACAGTATATTTATATCACATGTATGAGTTATTAATTATGCTTTAAACGTGCAATAATGTTTGAGAGGCAATCAGCTTAGTTCTGGAAAAGACATTTGTGTTGTCTTTAGGTTAATAACTTCTTCACTTGATCTAATAGGGATGTCATTGGAATATAGACAAATGGAAAATTTAGGAAATTTGATAGCTCATTATAGTTGGCAAAAATCTCATATATAAATTGTTGAAGAAATTAACCCCAGGTCTAAAGCTAATCAGCTAAAGATTCCCCCATTTACTCTTAAAAAATTTTAGCAATTCAATTTTCAAGTGTTGTTTAATGACTAATGTGTGCATATAGTAATAGATACTGAGGAGAAAATATAAATGAAGTATATTGTTTATATTAATAAGTTCAAAAGTTAATGGAAGGTATAATATGCATTAAATATTAGATTCAATGATAATGTAGATTGTATATAGTAAAGGGCAAATTGAATGGCTGGCAGCAGATGCTGCCATAAAAGCTCAAATAATTAGGAACCCAATATGGAGTGATTTGATTGAAGAAAATTTCATAAAGTAAAGACATCTTAGGATTTTCCTACAGTTTTATGTCATTTTACTTTCTTCATGATTATCACTGTTTCATTATTCCTAAATGACTTTTAGAAATATTTTTGCAGTCTATTGATATAGAATTATTTATTAACAAATGAAATGCTTGTGTTAGATTTTCTTTATTTCACAAAGAGCAGAAGTAATTATGATTCAAATGTAGTCCAGGTGCCTTCATCTGTTTTTTGAATTTCTTCCTTTTATTTTTATTTCATTGAAAATATATTCATTACCACATTGGAGAACTGATATTCATATTTAGTTTTATTAAACCCATTTTGTATGTATATTCTTGAAATATTTCAAAGCCATTGAAGATATTGACTGATGAAATACCATACTGGTGACATGGCAGATAATGATTTGTTTTTCAAGAAACACTTTGGGCATAGTAGATGATATATTTATTGATTTATCAGTATATGTGGAGAAAGAGCACAGTAATATAAAGTAAAACATGAGTCTCTTATACCATAAATGTTTCTGGTTTGAAGTATTCAAAGTAAAATATGGGATTCAATAGGTTGATTTTGCCTGAAATGTAATGACATGCTATGTTTACATTTAAGAATCTTAAATCTCAAGAAGACATAGTTGTCTCTGTCCCCTATTTTTGCCAGAGTGATGAAGACTAGGTATGACTTTCTTTTTGTTGGTTAGTCAACTTATACGGACATCCAGTTTTTTATCTACTAGTTAAAAACCAACCTTCTTTGACTTTCTTTTCCCCTCCAGTCCAACCATGAGGTCATTATGTTATAGCTAGCTACTGATACAAACTAACCCACTGCTCAGTTGGGCCCCATGACAAAGGTCTGCTCCCCTTTCCATCAACAAGAAGAGAGGCCTAAAAATTAACATGTGAACCCAACAAAGTAATTGAATATTTTATCCAGTGCATTTCTATATAGAGTAGGCAAATAAAGGCCTCTTTCTTCTGTGATATAAATATCTGAGCTCACAGTTCCAAGAGGCCTTGTCTTCCTTCGTGCAGAAAACTCACAGAGAAGGAAGCCAACAATTTGCTTTGACTGCATGAATTTCTTGATTGAAAGCATGTTAAACTGAAACTACTGAAAATTTGCATCTTTCTTCATTTCTATGCACAACTGAAGTATCCTTCTATGAATCATCTTTTTCACTTAAATTCTTTATAACCTAAAACATAAGAATATCACCTTATTGCATATCTTCCACAATACAGGTCCACAATATTTTATTCTAAATCTTTGGTGCAGATACAGATACAATTCTGAATTTAGATATGTTGTGTAGAATTCCAGGGATGACAGGGTAACACTGTAGAGAAAAACTTATTAAGATTTCTACAGTGATATGAATGAACAGTCTCACTCAGTTCAGTTCAGTTCAGTTGCTGAGTCGTGTCAAACTCTTTGCGACCCCATGAATTGCAGCACTCCAGGCCTCCCTGACATCACCATCGCCTGGAGTTCACTCAAACTCACATCCATGAGTCGGTGATGCCATCCAGCCATCTCATCCTCTGTTGTCCACTTTTCCTCCTGCCCCCAATCCCTCCCAGCATCAGAGTCTTTTCCAATGAGTCAACTCTTCTCATGAGGTGGCCAAAGTATTGGAGTTTCAGCTTTAGCATCATTCCTTCCAAAGAACACCCAGGGCTGATCTCCTTTAGAATGGACTGGTTGGATCTCCTTGCAGTCCAAGGGACTCTCAAAAGTCTTCAACACCACAGTTCAAAAGCATCAATTCTTCGGCACTCAGCTTTCTTCACAGTCCAACTCTCACATCCACACATGACCACAGGAAAAACCATAGCCTTGACTAGACGGACCTTTGTTGGCAAAGTAATGTCTCTGCTTTTCAATATGCAATCTAGGTTGGTCATAATTTTTCTTCCAAGGAGTAAGCATCTTTTAATTTCATGGCTGCAATCACCATCTGCAGTGATTTTGGAGACCAAAAAAATAAAGTCTGACACTGTTTCCCCATCTATTTCCCATGAAGTGATGGGACCAGATGCCATGATCTTCGTTTTCTGAATGTTGAGCTTTAAGCCAACTTTTTCACTCTCCACTTTCACTTTCATCAAGAGGCTTTTTAGTTCCTCTTCACTTTCTGCCATAAGGATGGTGTCATCTGCATATCTGAGGTTATTGGTATTTCTCCCGGCAATCTTGATTCCAGCTTGTGCTTCTTCCAGACCAGCGTTTCTCATGATGTACTCTGCATAGAAGTTAAATAAGCAGGGTGACAACATACAGCCTTGACATACTCCTTTTCCTATTTAGAACCAGTCTGTTGTTCCATGTCTAGTCTCACTAAATGGGATTAAAAAGAGTTAGGAATATCCTGCTGTCAGTTCAGATCAGTTTTGTTTCCAAATGATTTTTAACACCAAGGCTGGGGGGGAAAGAAAACAAACTTATTTTCAGGGATCTTTGGATTTTGGAAATGCAGAAAAGGATTAGGATCTATGCTTTAGTTCATGTTGACTATTGAGTATTTTATCTCCTAATCTTAAAGATATAATTTTTAGAGTCATGTCTGATGAAAGCTTGCAGTAACTATCTCATACTTTGACTCCAGCCATTCCTGTCTCCCACCCAGAGGCTATTCCCAGTGAGGCAGTATTGTTTGCAGGGATGAAATGCATAGGATGAATGTGGGCTTTTGGGATTGAAATGTAAGTAGCAAGACTTCTGTATCTATCTATCCATCCATCCATCCATCCATTCAGGAATGAGAGAGAGAGAGAACAGACAGGGACACACAAAATTATTATAAGAAATTGGCTCAAGAAATTTTGGAGGGTGGCCATCCAAAATCTGCAGAGCCAGTGTAGGCAGTGGCACCCCACTCCAGTACTCTTGCCTGGAAAATCCCATGGACAGAGGAGCCTGGTGGGCTACAGTCCATGGGGTCACAAAGAGTTGGACACAACTGAGTGACTTCACTTTCTTTCACCTTTTATTGCTGTTCTTCTAAAATGAAAATAAATACACTCAAACATAGGCTATTTAATTCATTTGAAAATCATCCTATTTCCTCTTTAAATAATTCAGAAATTTAGTATAATTTATTATCATTTCATCACTTTTTATCTCTCTGGCTCTTCTTTGAGTTCTCAATATTCCTCTTTCAAAGAGAAGCTGAAAGTAATGTTGCCTAAAAGTTTCCATATGTTGATTTATCTCTGTGAAAACCAGAAGCTGACAGATTGTAATATAATTAATACATTGCCTATATTTTGGTGAGTAAGTAATTCTGAAAAAAAAATCACTTGTTGAGATTTCATCTTTCCTCTTACAAATGTAAAAAATATTAATTTCATAATTTCTGTTATTCAGCATTGATTTGACTATATTTTTGTCATGTTATACACTACCCACATGAGGATACTTACTTCAGTGTCCTATATAGTTGAATATACATTTGACCTTATAAAATATTTTTTTAGAAGTTGAGCTTATTGCATGAGAAACTGGCCTATGTCCCACAATTCCAGTTATTTGACATAATAATTTTATTACAAGTCATAATGAAATATTTTTTCCCCACAAAGACGATGGAAGGCATCAAAATATCCTATGTCTGATAGTATTTCTTCAAAACAATAAACTTATAATCTGCAACAGAAAATTGCTAGCTCTAAGAAATGATATACTTCTTATCACCTATGGTATTTTTCACCAACCAGTCATATAGAACTATTATTGAATAATATTTCATCAACATCCTCAAAAATACCAATGAAGTCACAGGTATTACCAATGATATTTCCTATAAATAAATAACATTTATTTATAATTACTGTTTAAATTAAAAAATCACTGTAAAGTTGCTTACCAGTTAATTCAACATAAATGGAGGCTTCAAAGATAAATATAAAATCTTACTCTGTGTCAGACATTTTCATAATGCAAAGGTGCACAAGCCTATACACTCTTTGCCCACACAGAGGATAAGTTGCAGGACATGTTGTAGAGCATTGCTAGGGGCCATCAGTTTGACTTTCCAGCACAGTCCAGGCCTTGGTGCTTCCTTTGGTTAGTGTTGATTTTGGTTACGTTGCTGTTTCCTCATCAATTCTAAGGGAAATGACTCTTGGGAGCTATTTTCAAACATTAAAAGTTAAGTGTTTTTCAGAGTTTTAAGAGGAAAATTAACTTATATTTATTGAAATGGATACATACTATCATTTACAAAATTATTCAGAGCATATGCACAAAATTTCAGAAGAGCATTTGATTTTTTTAAAAATAGCAACTTTTTGACCTTTCCACATCTAGATGGTTCGATTTTTAAAATCATTGTTATATGTTGGTTCGATTTTTAAAATCATTTGTTATATATTGGCATACCTTTAAGGTTAAGGAATAGAAAATTTGGAAAAAAACTTAAAGATAAGAACAATTTAAGTTTCAAAACAGCAAGACAGCAACAGAAGTAAATCCTCACCCACTGGGAAGTAAGCTGATTAAAGATGATTACTACATGCAAACTGGAAGCATAAATGCATAGGTTATCTAAGGTCCTGGGATGAAGTGAAAGTCAGTAGTACAACAGCTGGGCAGCCACTACTTACTTCAGGGAAGTGCAGATCAAAGATCCAGATTAGAGTTCCTGAGTCCATCTCTCTAGGTCTTTGCATTATGATGCCCTATGTCACCCAAACATAAACATAGCATAAAAAGTAAAACTCATTCACACTACACTGGGTGGACATTTTTGAAGACTGTAGGCGGTTTAAACACTGGAAGATGATTTAGGTTTTTACACCTTGCCAGAGTCCAACTCCAGCAGCAAGGGATTCAACCTGAAGGGGTGAGTGGTGTCAGCGAGAAACTGAGGCAGCCTCTCAGTTTTCTTTGACTGCTTGTGTATTCCAAGCTTATGATTCTCTTTTATACTTTTACAAAAGCATTAGGTCAGAGGTTTGATATTTTTAGTTCCCATTGACCCAGATTTATTTTTCTCCAAAAATCATTGTTGCCCCTCAAAAGGAGTTCCTTCCTCAGCGATTCTCTTATTTACTTTTCTCATGTGTCCTTGTGAATACACTGTAACTCATGCCAGATTCCTCAGTTTATTTCTTATCTTTCTAAGTCCTGTTTACCCCTAGTATCCTAAGCTCACTATTTCTTAGAAAGGGCTTCTAGCTAATAATACCTCTAAAGTCCCTAATTTCTATAAGCTATAGTAGAATATGTTAACATTACAGGAATCCTTAAATCTTTAGCTTCTAACTATTTTAATTATTCCTAAGCCCTAAATTCAGCAAACTCCTTTGCCATAAACACTGTTTCTCACAAATGGGCTTAGCAGTCCCTCCCATGGCCTCAAGCTGTGGCCTGCATGCTCGCCCTGGAACAGTCTTTTGTAAAAGTTCTTGAACAAATGTCAATGATTAACGTTATGAATTATTCTTTGAGCACAGCTGCAGAAGGCTTTATGCCTTCTCATGCTCCTCTCGAAGACAATAAGCACCTTAATATTCTCTTCAGTCAACTCAGCCGAGGAAAGGAAAAAACAAGTCAGAATCACAAAGCCTAACTCCTTCATTCCGGGTCTGTGCCTATGGAACAAACGGAGGGGGTTTAGGGCGTGCCTCCATTTTGTCAGTAATGCCTAACGTGGTTCCCGACAACACCTGGTGATACATTCACTTCTCGAACCAGTCCATAAAGTCCAAAGCACCTATACTTAAATAACTTAATGAAGCAACTTAAAAGTTAGGCATGTTCTCAATTTTTAAAGATATAATCTAAGCATAAATTTGTCTTATTGAATAGAGCCAAGTAAACACTACAGGGAATTAATATGAAACTAAATCTGAATTGAAGGTCTCTTTGGTGAGTTTAAAAATAGGCACTTCCCTGCCAATGAAATAGAACACATGTGAATATTCATCTGTTACTGTGAAATTTAGTTCCCTTCTTCAAGAAAGTGCCATTAGCAGCTGTAATTTGCACAATTATCAGCTCCAAGTTTTCTCTTTCGTCTTCCATTTGAAAGTGTGAAGAAGGGAGGAGCTAAGATGGCGGAGGAGTAGGATGGGGAGAACACTTTCTCCCCCACAAATTCTTCAAAAGAACATTTAAACGCTGAGTAAATTCCACAAAACAACTCCTGAATGCCGGCAGAGGACATCAGGCACCCAGAAAAGCAACCCATGTCTTCGAAAGGAGATTACGAGCCCTATGGTAACTCCCCCAGTGGAGAAGTGGCACAGACGCCTGCACACGCCACTAGCAAGTGGAGGCTGGGAAGGGAGGTGCCACACGGGCTACATCGCTTAGAGTAAGGATCTGGCCTGAATACCCCGAGCGCTATCTGAGCGAAATAATTTGGGCTAGCAAACCAGACTGTGGGATATCTACCACGTGAAAAGCCAGCCCTAACCTAAGACACCGCCAGGCCCGAGCACGGAACAAAGGACTGTACAGAGATAGCCGGCTGCAGACCGTCCCCCTCCAGTGACAGGCAGCCAGAGCCGGAAAGGGGCAATCACAGCCCCAGAGAGACATTATCTACGAAACTGTAAGCAGGCTTCTTTGCTAACTAAAACTTCTTGGAGGTCTGGACGGTCAACATCCGCCTGAGAAGGTGCGCCGGTTGTACACCTAGATAACGGAGCCGCGGGGAGGAGATAAGTCGCAGCAACCGCGTTCACCAAACACCTCATCACCTGAGCTGCTTGGACCTGGGAAGGGCACAAAACACAGGCCCAACTGAGTCTGCGCCTCTGAGGACTACCAGAGTGCCTGAACCTGAGCGGCTTAGACCTGGGAGGTGCAAGCAGCCCAGGGCCGGCCACGGATGGTTCCGGTGGAGCAACCTAGAGCCTGAGCAGTGTGGGCAGGGAGGCTACACGCACCGTGAGTGGGGGCAGGCCCAGTGTGGCTGAGGCACTGCGAGCACATGCCAATGTTATTTGTTTGCAGCGTCCCTCCCTCCCCACAGCGCGACTGAACAAGTGAGCCTAAAAAAAAAAAAAGTGTCCACCATCGTCCCCTTTGTGTCAGGGCGGAAACCAGACACTGAAGAGACCAGCAAACAGAAGAAGCTATAACAAAGGGAACCGCCTTGGAAGCTACAGGCAATAGATTAAAACCCTGTGATGTTTTATCAATGGTGCTGTATAGAAGTTTTGAAACTACTGTAAAAATAAGACCAATAACTCCAGGGAACTCCTGACTCCAGGGAACATTAATTGACAGAAGCTCATCAAACGCCTCCATACCTACACTGAAACCAAGCACCACACAAGGGCCAACAAGTTCCAGGGCAAGACATACCAAGCAAATTCTCCAGCAACACAGGAACACAACCCTGAGCTCCAATATACAGGCTGCCCAAAGTCACCCCAAAACCATAGACATCTCATAACTCATAACTCATTGCACTCCAGAGAGAAGAAATCCAGCTCCACCCACCAGAACACCGACACAAGTTTCCCTAACCAAGAAACCTTGACAAGCCGCCTGTACAAACCCACACACAGCGAGGAAATGCCACAATAAAGAGAACTCCACAAACTGCCAGAATACAGAAAGGACACCCCAAACTCAGCAATTTAAACAAGATGAAGAGACAGAGGAATACCCAGCAGGTAAAGGAACAGGATAAATGCCCACCAAACCAAACAAAAGAGGAAGAGATATGGAATCTACCTGATAAAGAATTCCAAATAATGATAGTGAAATTGATCCAAAATCTTGAAATCAAAATGGAATCACAGATTAATAGCCTGGAGACAAGGATTGAGAAGATGCAAGAAAGGTTTAACAAAGACCTAGAAGAAATAAAAAAGAGTCAATATATAATGAATAACGCAATAAATAAAATCAAAAACACTCTGGAGGCAACAAATAGTAGAATAACAGAGGCAGAAGATAGGATTAGTGAATTAGAAGATAGAATTGTAGAAATAAATGAATCAGAGAGGAAAAAAGAAAAACGAATTAAAAGAAATGAGGACAATCTCAGAGACATCCAGGACAACATTAAACGCTACAACATTTGAATCATAGGGGTCCCAGAAGAAGACAACAAGAAGGACCATGAGAAAATACTTGAGGAGATAATAGTTGAAAACTTCCCTAAAATGGGGAAGGAAATAATCACTCAAGTCCAAGAAACTCAGAGAGTTCCAAACAGGATAAACCCAAGGCGAAACACCCCAAGAAACATATTAGTCAAATTAACAAAGATCAAACACAAAGAACAAATATTAAAAGCAGCAAGGGAAAAACAACAAATAACACACAAGGGAATTCCCTTAAGGATAACAGCTGATCTTTCAATAGAAACTCTTCAAGCCAGGAGGGTATGGCAAGACATACTTAAAGCGATGAAAGACAATAACCTACAGCCCAGATTATTGTACCCAGCAAGGATCTCATTCAAATATGAAGGAGAAATCAAAAGCTTCTCAGACAAGCAAAAGCTGAGAGAATTCTGCACCACCAAACCAGCTCTCCAACAAATACTAAAGGATATTCTCTAGACAGGAAACACAAAAACGGTGTATGAAATCGAACCCAAAACAATAGAGTAAATGGCAATGGGATCATATTTATCAATAATTACCTTAAACGTAAATGGGTTGAATGCACCAACCAAAAGACAAAGACTGGCTAAATGGATACAAAAACAAGACCCCTACATATGCTGTCTACAAAAGACCCACCTCAAAACAGGGGACACATACAGACTGAAAGTGAAGGGCTGGAAAAAGATTTTCCATGCAAATAGGGACCAAAAGAAAGCAGGAGTAACAATACTCATATCAGATAAAATAGACTTTAAAACAAAGGCTGTGAAAAGAGACAAAGACGGTCACTACATAATGATCAAAGAATCAATCCAAGAAGAAGATATAACAATTATAAATATATATGCACCCAACACGGTGCCTCTTTGACAAAAGAGGCAAGAGTATACAATGGATTAAAGACAATCTCTTTAACAAGTGGTGCTGGGAAAACTGGTCAACCACTTGTAGAAGAATGAAACTAGACCACTTTCTAACACCACACACAAAAATAAACTCAAATTGGATTAAAGATCTCAACGTAAGACCAGAAACTATAAAACCCCTAGAGGAGAACATAGGCAAAATACTCTCTGATATACATCACAGCAGGATCTTCTATGACCCACCTCCCAGAATATTGGAAATAAAAGCAAAAATAAACAAATGGGACCTAATTAAACTTAAAAGCTTCTGCACAACTAAGGAAACTATAAGCAAGGTGAAAAGACAGCCTTCAGAATGGGAGAAAATAATAGCAAATGAAGTGATTGACAAACAACTAATCTCAAAAATATACAAGCAACTCCTACAGCTCAACTCCAGAAAAATAAATGACCCAATCAAAAAATGGGCCAAAGAACTAAACAGACATTTCTCCAAAGAAGACATACAGATGGCTAACAAACACATGAAAAGATGCTCAACATCACTCATTATCAGAGAAATGCAAATCAAAACCACTATGAGGTACCATTTCACGCCAGTCAGAATGGCTGCGATCCAAAAGTCTACAAGTAATAAATGCTGGAGAGGGTGTGGAGAAAAGGGAACCCTCTTACACTGTTGGTGGGAATGCAAACTAGTACAGCCACTATGGAGAACAGTGTGGAGATTCCTTAAAAAACTGGAGATAGAACTGCCTTATGATCCAGCAATCCCACTGCTGGGCATACACACTGAGGAAACCAGAAGGGAAAGAGACACGTATACCCCAATGTTCATCGCAGCACTGTTTATAATAGCCAGGACATGGAAGCAACCTAGATGTCCATCAGCAGATGAATGGATAAGAAAGCTGTGGTGCATATACACAATGGAATATTACTCACCCATTAAAAAGAATACATTTGAATCAGTTCTAATGAGGTGGATGAAACTGGAGCCTATTATACAGAGTGAGGTAAGCCAGAAAGAAAAACACCAGTACAGTATACTAACGCATATATATGGAATTTAGAAAGATGGTAACGACAACCCTGTATACGAGACAGCAAAAGAGACACTGATGTATAGAACAGTCTTTTGGACTCTGTGGAAGAGGGAGAGGGTGGGATGATTTGGGAGAATGGCATTGAAATATGTATAATATCATATATGAAATGAGTCGCCAGTCCAGGTTCGATGCACGATACTGGATGCTTGGGGCTGGTGCACTGGGATGACCCAGAGGGATGGTATGGGGAGGCAGGAGGGAGGAGGGAGGAGGGTTCAGGATGGGGCACACATGTATGCCTGTGGCGGATTCATTTCGATATATGGCAAAACCAATACAATATTGTAAAGTTTAAAAATAAAATTAAATTAAAAAAAAGAAAGAAAGTGTGAAGAATTTTGATTATCTGTACTAATCAGGCTGATGAGTAATATGTACAAAATATATAGTTAGTCTGAAAATGAAGTTTGAAGCCGTGTGTGTGTGTATGCACGCGTGCATGTGTGTGCTTAGTCACTCAGTTGTGTCTGACTCTTTGTGACCCATGGATTGTAGCTTGCCAGGCTCCCCTGTCCATGGGATTTACCAGGCAAGGGTACTTGAGTGGGTTGCTGTTTCCTTCTCCAGGGGATCTTCCCAACCGAGAGATTGAGCCTGGGTCACCTGCATTGCAGGGAGATTCTTTACTGTCTGAGCTGCCAGGGAAGCCCATATATATATAACTGAATTACTGTGCTGTACATCTGAACATAACATGAATTGTAAATCAACTATACTTTGTTAAAAAAATATATACTAATATGAATGAGATAAAATATAATAATCATAAATATATTCAAGCATCTAAAAAAACTGCATTTGTGTTTATGAATAGGAGGAAAGACTCAGTAAATCAGGAAAATTTTATGATGACAGACACTGGCTTTGATTATAGAGAGTGGGCTTCTTCCATGCATCAGAAGTAAATTTCCACAAGGACTTTGAGAATTTTAGAGAAACAATTTTCCTATTCTTACAACTTAAGAGAATTTGAAAATTAAAAGTGTCTCTGTCACTTCAGTTGTCAGCTGTCACACAGACCTAGTCAAATACTGATGACCAGAGCTAACTTAACTGGCTATTCCCAAGAAAATTAGACATTTTAAAGCTTAATCATTTCCCTAAAATATAAAAGGAAAGAGTGGTGGGAGTGGATATGTGAATAAGAGAGAAGGGGGCCACTTTGGGAGAGTGAGTATTTTACATGCAGTTTTTGAAATTTTGCCTGGAGTGTAATATTTGAGAGCTTAAATTTTACCTTTCCTATATTTGGATTTTTATGTGAGTGATAAATTATAATGTTGGTTGGTTTACCTTTTTTTTTTCTGTACTTGCAATCAATATTTGTTTAAATCTTGGTTTTCTTTGCTGTATTTGTAATTGCTTTCTCACTTCTCAACAATTTATTTATAGCGCCAAAACAAAGAGGTTGGTAATTCAAGGCCAAATTCTCCTAATTCGGATCCAAATTTGCAAGAATGAAGCAAAGGCAACATTTATTTGTCAGCTTCCTGGCAGAATGCTTATGTTGGGAAATCATTTGTGTTGTTTTAGAAAAGGAGGGCTAAAAGCCTTATTTTTCCTTCCTGCATAAAATAAATTCTGGACTAAATGACAATCTTTAACACCAAGTCCAATGTGTAGAATTTGTTTTTCTGAAATGACTTCAAAATTCTATGCTATTGTTGCTTTATAAAAAAGCACTCATCTTATTCAATATTGGAAGCCTTCTCTAGGTTATCCGCACCCTCCTTCAGCTAAATATGTTAGTTCTGAAAATAAGTTGGGATCAGTGTGACTTCATTTAGATTTGGCCATGCTGCACAGCCTGTGGGATCTTCCCTGACCAGGGGTCAAACCTGTGTCCCCGCAGTGAAAGTGTGGAGTCTTCACCACTGGACCTCCAGGGATGTCCACTGTGACTTAAAAGACAGATCATGGACCTTGTCGCTGTCTGCTGAATAAGTGTTCCTTTTTTTCCTCCTCTTTCCTCAACCCCCCACCAAAGTGTCCTTCGTTGCATTTTTTTCCCCACCCAACAATGATTCCCTGTTTCTCCCTGTTAATCTGATATTGATTCGAATTTGGAAAACAAGAGCTAGACATGTATTAATAGTTTGAATTACCCTACTACCAGTTTAAAAGTGATTCAACATGCTGGACTAGTATTTCAACTTCCTTGAGAACTTGACCTTTAAAGTGAAGAAATTAGGATGCCTGTTCAGTTAGTCCTTCTATAATGTAATGACTCTCCAGGAGCATTAAGTTCTGACACTTTATAGTAATAAGCTTCTCTATACTCTGTATCGGAGAAGGCAATGGCACCCTACTCCAGTACTCTTGCCTGGAAAATCCCATGGACGGAGGAGCCTGGTAGGCTGTAGTCCATGGGGTCGCTAAGAGTCGGGCATGACTGAGCGACTTCACTTTCACTTTTCACGCATTGGAGAAGGAAATGGCAACCCACTCCAGTGTTCTTGCCTGGAGAATCCCAGGGACAGAGGAGCCTGATGGGCTGCAGTCTGTGGGGTCGCACAGAGTCAGACACGACTGAAGCGACTTAGCAGCAGCAGCAGCAGCAGCATCATACTCTGTATAATTTACTTAGTGCTAATAGAATCTGACTCCAGTATGATGCACAGTATGGCTTCCTAAACAAACACAGGTCCAAGGCATGGACATAGCTGCTGTGCTGCTTCCTCCAGTGGGGTTTTTTTTCCCCCACTCTACTTACTTATTCTAACCTTCCAAATGGTGAAGTAATGTTGCAGTGCATCATTTATATGGCTTAAATTCAAGAACACACACAGGAGGTACAGGTGTGAATTCATGTTAGTTCTAGAGAATAGCCAAATTTGAAAATGAGTGTTAGTTCAAGAGGCTGTATGTTTTATTTTATTTAACTTCAAAGTGTTGTTTTTTTCTTCTGACTCAATACCGGTAGAACTTCAGCTTTTCTTCAGTTAGCCAAGAAAGATTTCTTGGTTCTTGGGATTCATCCTTTGCCAGGCATAGTGTGTTCTATAACACAAAGATACACTGAGAGCTTTTCAAACATGAAACTCTCTTGTTTCAAGTTACTTTGGATAGCATAGATTATACTTCTTTAAATGGTTATATCGGAGAAGGCAATGGCACCCTACTCCAATCCCATGGATGGAGGAGCCTGGTGGGCTGCAGTCCATGGGGTCGCTAGAGTCGGACACGACTGAGCGACTTCACTTTCACTTTTCACTTTCATGCATTGGAGAAGGAAATGGCAACCCACTCCAGTGTTCTTGCCTGGAGAATCCCAGGGATGGGGGAGCCTGGTGGGCTGCCGCCTCTGGGGTCGCACAGAGTCGGACACGACTGGAGTGACTTAGCAGCAAGTGGTTATGTATCAACATCATAATAAATAGAAGAATTCCAACATAACAGCAAACATGTTATTAAACAAAATAATAGCATATGCAAAATAGCCACTACCTCATAGAAGCCTTTTTAAAATGGAAAGTCAGTCAGCCATCTTTGTTTTCTAGGCTAGTTAGGAATTATAGAATAAAATATGGGGAGGAAACTGTGAAGATACCTTTTTTTCCTTATAAAGATTCAAAAAGTAAAGCATTTCCTATTGCCTGCTATGAGATTTTATAAGTATTCTCCATAGGCTTTAGGGGTTGTTTTCTTATTTCTTGTTTAAATATTAGTCATAGAATATTAATTATATAACTATAGTTTTACTCCACAAATACTATAATTATAAAATGTTGATAACCTGATTACCACTAATTATAATATTCTGATAGAAAACTAATTATGAAACTGATGCTGTAATCTGAGCAAATGTATTTGGCAGTAGTTGCCACAATTTAATTTTCTACTTAAATAGCTGTACTTTTAATAATGTTATTCCAGAATTTAAAGAAGAAGATTATATGTGTCTTTTTCATTGCTTGTTTCTTTTCTATCAAGTTAGTATTTTTGTGGCTAAGTATACTTCAAGCACTTTTTCAGACTCATACAATTTGCTTTCAGGTTGAAGCAATTTCAAAACCCAGATAAGTGGCTGAAGTAGAAAGTTTTATCTTTGTTAGCAATAAATCAACAAATCCAATTAGGAAAATGTGTATCTCCAAAAATTTGACAAGACTATATAGTCAGCTTTCATTTTTATAGGATCAGCAACTTAAGGCAGGTACACATAAAATAAGCTCAAATATATTATTCAAGAAATGGGCCATAAAATTCCATTGATTAACCAGCAGAAAAGGTTTGTCAAGGGGATAAATTGTTCTGTGGCCCCTGCAGGTTTAATCTAAACCTGAATCTTGGTTTGCGGTGCTTTTGACTGCTTACCCTAAGGCCTGAAAGGGTAAGTTCTCCTAGGACCACCGGTGAAGAAAATCTCTCATACAAGGTTGACCGCACCCACCACTGTCTTTTCTCTTAGAATAATGCATAATTTGCTAGCTAATGACAATGTTAGGTAGTTAGAATAGGAAAAAGGAGTCCAAAATGGCAGTGGCTAAAAGACAAAGAAGGGAAAAGCTTGCAGAAATAGAACAAAAGAAGGTCCAAGGACTGGAGTGAGACTCTCAGGTAAAACAGCCCTCCTGGCTAGCTCAATTTACACAGGGCAGGCTCAGGGGGTGGAGAAAAAAACATATAAAAAGAGGAGCCAAAATTGAGCCCGAGGAGGGCTTCTTTTCTCTTGACATCTTTTGGGTTGGCCCACCCTCATGCCTCGAGGATGTATTTTCCTCTGCTTTTAAATAAAACTGAGCTGTGACACAAAGCTGTAACACTGATGTGTCCAAGGAAATTACACAGGGCTGTAACACTGATGCATCCATCGCTTCAAATTTTTGTTGCAATGAGACAGAACTGAGGAAATTACATACTCCCCTAACATCTGTGGTGCTGTGATTCAGATTTAACCTGGCTGAAACAACCTCAGCTCAGCCCCCACAAGGCGGAGGCCAAACACAGTAGAAGCCCAACTTGGAGAAAGCTGCCATGGTGGAAGCTGAATGTGAAGAAAACCCAGTGCAGGGGAAGTGACAAGGAGCCCAGGCTGCTGGAAACTGGGACAGCAAAAACAAACTTGGCAAAGCTCACATGGCTCAGTCTCAGATTCCAGAAGACCTGCAGTTGGGGTAGGAAGTCCTCACCCTATAGTTGGAAGGACATATGGCTAACAAAATCTTAATTCTTTTACAATCGCTCATTTCTTATTTCCTCGAACCCCTGTGAATAGGCAAGCGGTGGTAGGTGCAACTGAGGGACTCTGGCAGGGGCTACTCCTCAGTGTGTCCCAAAGGCTCCGCAATTGGCTGTGCCCTCGTAGCTGTTGCCCAATTGGGTGGAGGTTCTTCTGCTCTTAATCTTCTTTGTGCCAAGGATCAGGCCAATGAAAACTGAGTACAGGTCAAGTATTTAGCAGGTTTTCCAGCAGGTTATGAAGGGGATTCCTTGGCATAGGAATAAGTTGGCATAAGTTTTTCCCACTGCTATTTCCTCCTGTCCTTCAGCAACTCTCTCCTGGAACTTGAGCTTGGCCAAAACCCGTGGTGCCTGGCTTCGGGACCTAATGAAGCTCAGGCTCTTGATGTCTCATTGAAAACACTTCAGTGAGAGACAGAAAGACAGGTAAGAGGTGGATTTGTTCAGATTCAGAGAGAAGCACACTCCACAGAGTGTGGGCCATCACAGGGTGAGTGTGGTGGCCGTGGAATGTGATGTGGTTAGTTTTTTCGGAGCTGGATGATTTCATATGCTAATGAGTGGGAGGATCAACCTAACAATCAACCACCCACTCCTCAGTCATTTGACAGTGACTTAGAACTGAGCTGGAGCCTCTGGGTGTGTCATTTGGCTTGCAGATTGAGGATCAAGGTTTAATTGAATTTGACTTGTCATATTGGACCAATTTGATTTTAATTGGTTTAAACATACCCTTGGGCTATGTCATTCTTTCAAAAGTTGTGCTCTGCCCACTTCCTTCCTGTGTCTTGCTCTTTTCCTGAGCCCAGTTGGGACCCACAATGTTGCCTTTACAATCTTCTTGAGGGGCAACCAGAAAATAGCTGGCCCTTGGGAGGGAAATACTGTATAATATCCAATCCCTCTAGATATTCAGGCCTTCATCTTCCATGTTTCCTACGACATGTGCAACAACAGTATCTCTCAGTGAACCTGCTAGGGTGGGCGACAGGCACACAGTGCCTGCTAGAAGTCCATCTGTTGGTGGCATCCCTTCAAGGGCAATTGGGCTTCCAGGGATGTTTGCCACTTTGGGAGTTAGCCCTTCAGGCTAACATTTAAGCCCAAACTTTTACCACCCTTTTCCTAAAGTTATAAACATACACCTGGATCAAATCTCTACTCTACTTTTTTGGAACACCTGGTTTGTTGCCTCTTATCAATTTCTTCTTAAGTGAAGTGAAGTGAAGTGAAGTCGCTCAGTCGTGTCCGACTCTGTGACCCCGTGGACTGTAGCCCACCAGGCTCCTCTGTCCATGGGATTCTCCAGGCAAGAATACTGAAGTGGGTTACCATTTCCTTCTCCAGGGGATCTTCCTGACCCAGGGATCAGACCCAGGTCTCCCACATTGGAGGAGCGTTTAAACGCTTTAACCTGGATTCTCCAGGCAAGAATACTGAAATGGGTTATCATTTCCTTCTCCAGGGGATCTTCCTGACCCAGGGATCAAACCCAGGTCTCCCACATTGGAGGAGTCTTAAACGCTTTAACCTCTGAGCCACCAGGGCAATCAAGACCCTGCCCCTTGTAGGCAACATTATTCCACCCTGCTTATTATTATTAAAATACTCCTAACACCCCTAACTGGAGAAGGCAATGGCACCCCACTCCAGTACTCTTGCCTGGAAAATCCCATGGATGGAGGAGCCTGGTAGGCTGCAGTCCATGGGGTCGCTAGGAGTCGGATACGACTGAGTGACTTCACTTTCACTTTTCACTTTCATGCATTGGAGAAGGAAATGGCAACCCACTCCAGTGTTCTTGCCTGGAGAATCCCAGGGACGGGGGGGCCTGGTGGTCTACCATCTCTGGGGTCGCACAGAGTCGGACACGACTGAAGCGACTTAGCAGCAGCAGCAGCAACACCCCTAACAGGACCAGATAACCTGCTCTTTTGTCATTACTTCTGTTATTACCTAAAGTGGGTCTATGACAATGAAATGTTTACCACTGGAAACACCCTAAACTGCTCTTAATGGGGGACTAGGGGAAGAAATCAGTGACTTACATTCCCTCAGAGCAAGTAAGAGGATAAGGCTTATGGCTGTTTCACCAGGTTCCCAGTCTCAGGGCACAGGCTTGGACTGCTTTACATCGTGGTATCTCTTCCCATCCATGGTAGACAAACCAACAATGAGTTACAACCCCTTAATCCTACACAGCACTGGTCACACTGGAGACCTGGGGGATGCCCAACTCCAGTCCAGGGGTCCCAGGAGGTATACATGCCTCAACCTGCCCAGAGACCCAATTCTTGGGAGGCCAACCTTCCTTGACCTGCCTGGGGATTTGATCTCCAGTGGGCTGTCACTCCTCAGCCTGGGGATCTGCACCCTGACCCGGGGACACATGGCTCTCGGGTTGCAGCAGTACTGGATAGGATAAGCTTCAGAAAGACACACCTCTAAGGAAGTCCACCCATGGAAATAGAAGGAAGCCTATTAGTTGTGGTGCTGTGCCCAGTCTCAGCAATAACTCAGGAGCGCAACAAGAACCACATTGCCTTTCTGGAAAGGCTAAAAGAGGCCCTCCAAATGTTTACCAATCTGGACTTAGACTCTTACGAGGGACAGGTAATTTTAAAGGACAAATTCCTGTCCCAGTGTGCATCAGATATCAGGATAAAGTTACTACAGTTACAACAGCAGGACCCTGTTACTCTATAGATGAGATGGTCCAGACAGCCACCAATACTTTTTATAACAGAACAGGAGAGGGCAGCCAAGGCCCAGGAAATGGAGAAAAGGAAAGTGATAAGGCATGCCCAGATGCTGGCTGCCCTCCAGGGAAGCCCTATGGCAAACCCCGAGTCCTTAAAGGACAAGGCATGAGACAAATGCCTAATCTGTAGACAGGCGGGGCATTGGGCCAAAGAGTGTGCAAACTGTGACAAGTCTCCTAAAAGGGCTTGCTACAAATGCCATCAATTGGGATATTAAGCGGCTCTCTGCCTTTGGGACTCGAGTCTCAAGGTCAAGCGTCAAGCCTTCCCGCAGGATGGTTCAACAGGACTGAAGTGGCCCACTCCAGCCAGCCCACCTGTCACAGATACCCATCATGGGGCTGGAGTCAAGGGTGCAACTGGATGTGGTGGGTAGGTCCGAGAATTTCTTGGTTGACACAGGGGTTACTTACTCTGACCCGACCTCCTTAATCTGGAGCCTTCTCCTCCTAAACCTGTAGTATTTTAGGTGCTACAAGAAAAACAATTACAAAAATATTCACCTGAGCACTTTGTTCCTGAGATGGACAAATATTTCCCACCAGTTTCTGGGGGTCCCTGAGTGTCATATTCCCTTATTGGGAAGAGATTTTTCCCTGCCTTCGAAATCTTGCTGCTATTACATTCCTGATAGAAGATGCTTTAAAACTCTCTTTTGGGGGCAAATTAACTATTTTTCGCAGTCACCAAGTGAAACAACTCCTGGATGGGAGAGGCCATTTATGGATGTCTAATCAAAGAATCCTCATGTATCAAGTAGTGCTGATGGAAAATCCAGGCCTGGCTATACCCCCTTGTGAGGTTCTTAACCCAGCCACCCTCCTGCCTACCCCTGAGGGCTCTCTCCCCTTTCACTCTTGACTAGAAACTTTGGACCACTGGACAAAACCCCAAGAGTGATTGTCAGAAGATCCTCCATTGGGGACTGAGACTGGAGGCCTCAGTCTTCAGGAAAAGTAGAAAGTCAATCAATTCTTAAAATCAGCAATAAAAAGATAACCCAGGAGACCTCCCTGGGATGCAAGGAGGCTTTATCAATAGTTCTCCTCTGCACCTGCATTGCCCCTAAGGAACAGGTTGGTCTTAGTCCTTATGAGATGCTATATGGGAGACCTTTTGTGTATGTTAATGACTTCTTTTTAAATCCAGAGGCTGAAACCCTCTGATCTTATACCATGGCCTTTGGGCAATTCCAATAAGATATATGCTTGTGGGGTGTCAACCAGGACCCAAAAGATTCTAAAGATCTACCACTATATGCTCCAGAGACTCAAGTCCTAATTAAAGTCTGGAAGGATGGGTCCCCAAGAGCTCAACTCAGCCCACATGGATGGGCCCCTACCCTGTAATACTTCTGCTCCCACAGCAGTCAAGGTACCAGGACATGAGTCCTGGATTTGCTACTTACTAGTCAAGCCATGGAAGAAAACAAAAGAGGACACTCAATACACCTGTGAGCCCCTGGAAGATCAGGACTACAAATGAGTGCCATTCTAATGAACATCCCCCAAATCAAGTTTCTGGGGATAAGATTTCTCAGGATGGCTCTAAAGAGCCAGCATAGCTTGACAGGGGTTGTACTCCAAAATAGACAGGAGATAGATCTCCTGATTCCTGAACAAGGAGAGACTTGAGCCATCTTGAATGAGACATGTTGTTTCTGGGTAAATACCCCCAGCTAAGATAAAGAAGGTCTCACAGTCCTAAAGAAAAACATTCTAGATCCTACAGGACCTCAAAGAATGAGCTAGAGAGTTCTTGGGGGTGGCTACAATCTCTCTTTGGGGGATCCTTCTCCTGGTGATGGGGAATTTGGAGTTGGCTAATGCCTTTACTAATTCTTGTTATCACCATATTGATGCTGCTTACAATTGCTCCATGTATAATCAAGTGTCTAACCCATTTTGTCTCTGCCCAGGTCAACAGGCTATATAACATACAGTGCCAGTTCAACAAGGATATATAAAACTACAGCCGACCACGGAAAATATCATTCATGCTTAGATGGACACCACTATAAGGACTCTGAGGCTTGAGACTAGCAAGAGGGGGAGGCCCAATGCCCCTTGCCATCCCAGCTCAGCAGGAAATAGCCAGAGAGACCTCAACACCCATATTTCCAAAGAATTGGGCCTCCCATATCCTGAGGAGGGACTCTTAGGTAGTTAGAATAGGAAAAAGGAGTCCAAAATGGTGGTGGCTAAAAGACAAAGAAGGGAAAAGTCCGTGAAAATAGAATAAAGGAAGGTCTAAGGACTGGAGTGAGAACCTCAGGTAAACAGCCCTCCTGGCTAGCCCAATTTACATAGGGCAGGCTCAGGGGGAGGAGAAAAAAACATATAAAAGAGGAGCCAGATTGAGCCCTGGGAGGGCTTCTCTTCTCTTCGCATCTTTTGGGTCAGCCCACTCTCACACCTCGAAGATGTATTTCCCTTTGGTTTCTAAATAAAGCTGAGCTGTAACTCAGAGCTTTAACACTGGTCCATCCGAGGAAATTACACGGGGCTGTAACACTAGTCCATCCATCGCTTCCAATTTTTGTTGCGACAAGACAGAACCAAGGAAATTACACACTCCCCCAACAACATCATCAGAGTAAAGATTGGTTTTACTAACAGGATGTTTCTCTCTGAATTCTCTTGAGGTAATACATAATTTTATAAATCGTAGTGACATAATATTGGAAAAAGTCTTTTAAAAATTTCATAATTGCATTTTTATAATATTTGCTTCAGAACAGATATTTCAGTCCTGGGAATGTTAAGTTACAGTCTAGATTTAAAAAAAGAGAGAGAGAGAGAAAGAAACTTCTTAATATAAATCACAAGGTCAAAAAAAAGTTGATTAATTTTAAGTTTTAATAATGTTTTATAAATAATTGGTTAGCATGCTAAGAGGGACTATGTAAAGAACATTAAGAATCTTTGACCCTTTCAAAGCATTATGCTAAATACATATTATAATTTTTAATGTGTGGTTATTCTGCAGTACTTAACCTCTGTGAATATTGATCATTTCATAGCAGGAGAAGTTTTTAATCTTTATAGCTTAAATGTTGCTGAACATGAATTAAGAGCCGGTAGCAGTGGGTGAGACTGAGGGGGACTGATAACATATCTTTCTCCCTTTCCTCTGGAATTATCGCGATCAGTTTACTAGTCCAGGTAAAGGAGAGCCTTTTGAGAACTGCCTCTAAAGAAATGATTTGATGGTGATGGGTCCGGTTTCACGCACATGCATGTTACTTAAGCCAATGAATGATGGGTGGTGGCAGGTCCCTCTATTCAATTATATCTGCCCCACTGTCCATTTGAGTTCCCCAGTGGGCACTTCTTTAGAGATGAAAATGTAATTGTTACCTGAATATATGATAATGATATTGGCAAATGGAAACAGATCCAAAATACAAGTGATCAATTTCATGAGGGTCTAAGAAATTTATGAGTAATAAATTAAAGGAAATGTGGTATTTAGAGTTGTGCAAAATAAAAGAATTTGGAGAGAGGAAGCTGGTATTTCTCTCCTAGTCTAAGAAAGAGAGATATATGCAAGAGAGAATATAGCACATTCATTCTAGGCGGCTTCAAAGGCAGAAATAGGAACAATGGCTAGAAATCACAGGGGATCCAATGTGAATAAATATATTAAAAAGATTGTACAATTTCAGTGGTCCAAAATGAAATGAACTGCCGCAGGAGATGAAGGTACCTCTGGAGATAATGATTGGTTTATAAACCATATGCTGGGGATAGTGGAAAAAAGAAAATTAATATATAAATTGTTGCATGTGCTGTACCCTGTTTTCAGTGCTTAACATATTTTCATTTAATCCTTATGACAATCTAGAAAGGTAAGTTCTGCATCATTCCATTTGACAGTTGAAGCAAAGAGAAGTTTAAATAACATATCCAAGGACCCACACATGATAAGTATGGAGCTGTGTTTTGAATTTATGCAATTTGGCTTCAATATCTATTCTTTTTACCACTGTGCTGTTTTGACTCTTAAGAGCTACCTGTTTATACTACTGATATTACTAGTATACAAATATTTATCAGTTTTTTAGTGTGATGGAATTATGAAGAGGATTATATGAATGGAAGTGATAAGGAAATCAGAAAAAGTCAAGAGTGTTGAATGTTGCTATAAACACCTCACAGAATAACACTGTAAAATGAGTTAGAAGACTTCCCCAAGAAAATTACCCAGTATATTTCAGGCTGATCATTCCTTCTAGATTAAAGTGGAGAATAAAATTTCAGTTTTTCTCAGTTGGCAGACTGTGGAATAAAATCTTTCCCACAAAGAAAGCTTCAAAAGTACCTATTTTTACCACATTTCTTACTGCTAGGTAGTTTTCTTCAAAGTTGAGTATAATTTTAGGTCCCCTATAATCTGACCCTACTCTAATGTTCAAACACTTTGGTGAGTTGATTTTTCTCACTTTACTTTTCCATATTCACCATCTATACATTACCTCAGTATAGCTTCTGTTCCTTAGCTTAGGTTATCTTTTATTAACCCCAGAATAACCTAACAGAAGCAGGAGATATCAAGAAGAGGTGGCAAGAATACACAGAAGAACTGTACAAAAAAGATCTTCACGACCCAGATAATCACGATGGTGTCATCACTGACCTAGAGCCACACATCCTGGAATGTGAAGTCAAGTGGGCCTTAGAAAGCATCACTACGAACAAAGCTAGTGGAGGTGATGGAATTCCAATTGAGCTATTTCAAATCCTGAAAGATGATGCTGTGAAAGTGCTGCACTCAATATGCCAGCAAATTTGGAAAACTCAGCAGTGGCCACAGGACTGGAAAAGGTCAGTTTTCATTCCAATCCCAAAGAAAGGCAATGCCAAAGAATGCTCAAACTACCGCACAATTGCACTCATCTCACACACTAGTAAAGTAATGCTCAAAATTCTCCAAGCCAGGCTTCAGCAATACATGAACAGTGAACTTCCGATGCTCAAGCTGGTTTTAGAAAAGGCAGAGGAACCAGAGATCAAATTGCCAACATCCGCTGGAGCATGGAAAAAGCAAGAGAGTTCCAGAAAACCATCTATTTCTGCTTTATTGACTATGCCAAAGCCTTTGACTGTGTGGATCACAAAAAACTGTGGAAAATTCTGAAAGAGATGGAATACCAGACCACCTGACCTGCCTCTTGAAAAACCTATATGCAGGTCAGGAAGCAACAGTTAGAACTGGACATGGAACAACAGACTGGTTCCAAATAGGAAAAGGAATACATCAAGGCTGTATATTGTCACCCTGATTATTTAACTTCTATGCAGAGTACATCATGAGAAACACTGGGCTGGAAGAAGCACAAGGTGGAATCAAGATTGCCAGGAGAAATATCAATAACCTCAGATATGCAGATGACACCACCCTTATGGCAGAACGTGAAGAGGAACTCAAAAGCCTCTTGATGAAAGTGAAAGAGGAGAGTGAAAAAGTTGGCTTAAAGCTCAACATTCAGAAAACAAAGATCATGGCATCCGGTCCCATCACTTCATGGGAAATAGATGGGGAAACAGTGAAAACAGTGTCAGACTTTATTTTTCTGGGCTCCAAAATCACTGCAGATGGTGATTTCAGCCATGAAATTAAAAGATGACCAACCTAGATAGCATATTGAAAAGCAGAGACATTACTTTGCCAACAAAGGTCCGTGTAGTCAAGGCTATGGTTTTTCCAGTGGTCATATATGGATTTGAGAGTTGGACTGTGAAGAAGGCTAAGTGCCGAAGAATTGATGCTTTTGAACTGTGGTGTTGGAGAAGACTCTTGAGAGTCCCTTGGACTGCAAGGAGATCCAACCAGTCCATTCTGAAGGAGATCAGCCCTGGGATTTCTTTGGAGGGAATGATGCTGAAGCTGAAACTCTAGTTACTTTGGCCACCTCATGTGAAGAGCTGACTCATTGGAAAAGACTCTGATGCTGGGAGGGATTGGGGGCAGGAGGAGAAGGGGACGACAGAGGATGAGATGGCTAGATGGCATCACTGACTCAATGGACGTGAGTCTGAGTGAACTCCGGGAGTTGGTGATGGACAGGGAGGCCTGGCGTGCTGCGATTCATGGGGTCTCGAAGAGTCGGACACAACTGAGCGACTGAACTGAATTTAACTGAGTTCACCTAAAAGTACATGTTAGGTTTAATCTCCTTTTGAAAGCTTTCCAGAGTTGCCCACACCAGTCTTTTTTGTGTGATATATTATGGTGTAAATGTAGTTGGTTGGTTTAGCATAGCTTAATCCTCTAATTAGTTCTCTCCATGAGGAATGTAAACCATGGATTATGTATACTTTAGCAGCTGTAGTTCAGTATTAGTATTTTTGATGTTCTGGATAACTGGAGGATTTACTTCTTTTAACTTTCTCTAGTTGCCTGATACAGTCATTTCTATAGAAGTAACAGTGAGCAATTTTTATTTTGTAACAAATTTCTATTAGATCTCTAAAAAACTTGTTAAAAACACATTCCCTGATGTTCCAGTTACTGGTCTACTGGCTCTCAGCTTCAATCCAGCCTTCCATTGTTCTCCTTTGTATGGTAGCTGGAAGTGAACAAAGTTGTCATCTTTTACTCACTTGCTGACAAATAGTTCCACAGAAACTTGGCCAATGGGAAGCACTAGCAGGAGACTGCAAGAGGAAAGAAAAAAGAAACATTCTTTAATTTCCATTTCTGTGATGTCTCTGGTGGCAGCACAGGAAGGTGACTCTGAGCTGTAGAAGCGACTTTTAAGTGACAAGGTCCTGAGTGTTTCAGCACTGCCAGTAGAAACCAGTAGTCCCTTAGTTCCTTTTTTATAGTCACAGAAACTACAGCCTTGACATGTCTGTCAGCTGAAGGGCTGGATCCTGAGTTCAGCCCGGGGTTAGAAAGAGAGCTCTGACATCCCCTTCTCACACTCCTCCAGTATTGTCCCTTTTTTAGTTTTGCTTCTTTAACCCTTACGACAGCAGAGTACATCATACAAAATGCCAGGTTAGATGAAGCCCAAGCCTGAATCAGGATTGCCCAGAGAAATATCAACAACCTCAGATATGCAGATGACACCACCCTTATGGCAGAAAGCAAAGAGGAACTATAGAGCCTCTTGATGAAAGTGAAAGAGGATAGTGAAAAAGCTGGCTTAAAATTCAGCATTCACAAAACTAAGATCCTGGCATCTGGTCCTATCACTTCATGACAAATAGATGGGGAAACAATGGAAACAGTGACAGACTTTATTTTGTTGGGCTTCAAAATCACTGCAGATGGTGACTACAGCCATGAATTAAAAGATGTTTCCTCCTTGGAATAAAAGCTATGAGAAACCTAGACAGCATATTAAAAAGTAGAGCGATTACTTTGCTGACAAAGGTCTGTATAGTCAAAGCTATGCTTTTTCCAGTAGTCATGTATGGATGTGAGAGTTGGGCCATAAAGAAGGTTTAGTGCCAAAGAATTGATGCTTTTGAACTGTGGTGTTGCAGAAGACTCTTGAGAGTCCCTTGAAATGCAAGGAGATCAAACGAGTCAATCCTAGAGGAAATTGACCCTCAATATTCATCAGAAAGACTGATGCTGAAGCTGAAGCTGCAATACATTGGCTACCTGATACATAGAACCAACTCATTAGAAAAGACCCTGATGCTGGGAAAGATTGAAGGCAGGAGGAAAGAGGGACAGAAGACGAGTTGGTTGGATGGCACACCGACTCGATGGACATGAGTTTGAGCAAGCTCTGGGAAATGGTGATGGACAGGGAGGCCTGGAGTGCTACAGTCCATGGGGTCACAAAGAGTCAGACACAACTGAGTGACTGAACAACAACAACCCTTATGACATTTTTGTTAGCAAACCTTCCATTAAACCTCTCTCGGCTTGAAATGTCTGTAGTAGTTCCTGCTTTCTTGACTAGATGCTGACTGTTACATCGAGACCAATTCTATCTCTGGGGCTGGGATCATTCCTACAATATCTTCTCAAGAATCTGGTTTCTGCCAGATTTTCTCATTGAGATTGGGCACACTAAAGACAATGCATGCTGTCTCTGAATAGCCTTCATTAAAAAACAGGAAGTTCTCTAGTATATCGACCTAACTCTGTCTCATTATATTTTCTTCTCACTCCTGTTTCATGGGTTTCAGGACACCCAACAAATACTAGTCATTATACCCGCCTGAATTCTGTGCCTATTAGAGTTAGATCAAAAGTGTAGAGAGGTCGACATACGATTAAGTGCTAGAATAATGACAAACTCTGTGTAGAATGCAGGTTTAGGTCTTTGACCATAGAAATGTGCTAATATTTGACCTGTGATGTGAAATGCACACAGTTTATTTGTTGTTGTTCATTTTACAAATACTTTTGAGCCCACCCCATAACCCAGGTAAATTTCTGAGTATGGAGGCTGAGACTAGTGAACCAAACAGACTAGTTCCTTAAAATGGCAAAGAGGAAAGGTTGAGGGAGCACCTGTGATTCTTTGTCCTAAACACACCAATTAGAGCAGTCAGTGCTTTCTTTCCAGGGTGGGGTGAGCAGAGACCATGGAGATAAGCCAAGAGCCAGCCAGAGTCAGGTGGGAGTCTCTTTTTGGAAATAAGGAGTGGAGAGATTGAGGCTCCCTTTGGCTTAAACTAGACATCAGTTCAGTTCAGTTCAGTCTCTCAGTCGTGTGCGACTCTTTGTGACCCCATGGACTGCAGCACGCTAGGCCTCCCTGTCCATCACCAACTCCTAGAGTTTACTCAGACTCATGTCCATTGAGTTAGTGATGGCAGCCAACCATCTCATCCTCTGTCGTCCCTTCTCCTCCTGCCTTCAATCTTTCCCAGCATCAGGGTCTTTTCTAGTGAGTCAGCTCTTCACATCAGGTGGCCAAAGTATTGGAGTTTCTGCTTCAGCATCATTCCTTCCAATGAATATTCAGGACTGATTTCCTTTAGGATGGACTGGTTTGATCTTCTTGCAGTTCAAAGGATTCTCAAAAGCATCAATTCTTCGGCACTCAGCTTTCTTTATATTCCAACTCTCACATCCATACTGGAAAAACCATAGCTTTGACTAGACGGACCTTTGTTGGCAAAGTAATATCTCTTCCTTTTAATAAGCTGTGTAGGTTGGTCATAACTTTTCTTCCAAGGAGTAAGCATGTTTTAATTTCATGGCTGCAGTCACCATCTGCATCCAAAACTAGGTGTAGTCAGTATTAAAATGGGAATATCATGGGAGAGATAACAGATTGACCTTTTCTTTCATGTAGACATCAGGATATTTTCTGTGAAGAGCTCTTGTAAATAAGTATCAGAGAAGGCCCCAGAAACACTGAAAGTCGTGATAGTCAAAATATTTAATATGCGGTTTGTCATGGGCACTGACTGGTTTGCGTGGACACTGGCTATAAACTGTCCTATGGCCACACCAAATTATGCTGGTGAACCTTGTCACTGGTCACTGAAGAACTGAGAAAATATCAAGGTAGAGAGTGACAAGGATCTGGAGTCACTAAATATAAAGTCACTCACTTTTGTTTACTGACACCTGGCCTCAACATAATTCTGATGCTAATTTTGGCAAATTACATAATCAAGAATTACTTTTACTCTGCAATTAAGAAGATTACATTCAACTTGTAAATTATTTGGCAACATATTCACTTTCCCATACATTCTAGAAATAACTTTATCTGATAATGTATTAAATGTTTGTTTAGCTACTTAACTGCCTGGATTTTCAAACAGGTGTCTAGCTGTGCAAGTAATCTTCACTGTATATGCTTATTCTTACTTTAAGTTATTTCTAATTTTTCAGATAATTTGCTGTCTGTTTTTGTTATTCTTTTATGTTGTATTTATGAAATATTTTAGAAGTACTTGGTACATTTTCAGTGATCTCACTTGATCTGTCATTATCAATACTGAGTCTTTTAAGGCATTTTTAACTGAGGATCAAGCCATTAAATGTATACAGTCAACTTTTAATTGCATAGTGCAAAATGTTGTGGCTATATGAAATCTTTTTCAAAAATGATTTTTATAATCATTTATAATTTTTATATTTTCAAATGCTACCAAAAATATGATTTGCTTTCATAATCAGAAACATTTTGTATCAGTTAAGACCTTTGTACACATAATCTTGATATACTGGATTACCTTTTTTTAGTTCAGTTCAGTCTCTCAGTCGTGTCCAACTCCTTGCGACCACATATCTTTTTTTAGGTATGTCATATTTTCATCAAAAAATAATTGGAGAGTTTTACAGTAAGCATACTTTTATTTGGTTGAGTCGTTTTAAAGAAATAGCACAACTGTCTTCCTCACTATCGTTAAAATATGCATTTGCTTTAGCTAAAAACTTAAGATTTATTATAAGTCAGTAACAAAAGCACAGTTTCCTTCTAAGCCTGTTACTAACTAGATCTTGCTAAGGTGTATTGATCTAATTTAGTTTTACTGCACTTTCCAGCCCAGGAATCTCAATGAAGATAAATAAAAAGGCAATTGCTAGATTTTTAATTAGAAAAATATGTAATAATGACATTATTTTCTTGGTATATACACAATGTATATACATATTTCAGTTTTATAACCAAAGTCACAGAGCTTTGCATTTCACAGTTCATTTGATGTGTATTAATTCAAATTTCAGTATCTAATGATTTATTCATTTAGAGTTTTATACCATGATAACAGAAAATAAATATTAATGTTTGCAGCCTATATTTAAAAATACCAGGAATGGTGATCTTTTATATTAAAATATCTAACTTGCTAAATTTCAAAAACTAGAGATACAATATACAACATGGAACAAACCTCGTTTTTCATAAACATTCATAAAATACCCCAAATTATTACCTGACATGTAGCTGGCTTAATTTAGAAAGGTGAAGCTTAAGTTCAGCTGTGCTTAGACACCTCATTCATACTTCCAAGATGACACAGTTTACAAAGATAACACTGGCACATAGCCCACCCAGAGGTTAACTGCCCACTGTGATTTGAGTGGATAAGTTTATGCCACATATCATTGTCATAAGATTTAAATGATTGACTCATTTGTAGTATAAATTAAGTTTGTACTGTTTTGTACGCTGGACAATGTGGTTTACGTTTTGGGTTTTCCTTGGTGTGGGACCTCTTCAATCCTACCACGTGTGCTCTCATCATGTTCTTCTTTCCTTAAGTGAGGAAAGAGAAAGGGGGTGGGTATGAATGGTTTTGGAGATTCCTGGGGCTTATGTGGGTATGTATTCAAAGCCTGTGATTTAGTTTCTCCCCAGAGTTTGTGGAACCCCAGTAGAAAATGATTATGTAGGAATTCTAGTCCTAGTTAAGGAGCCAATACCCTTAGGGGTATGGGCTTTGACATCACTTATGGATTGAATGCCTCCTTTTAGCAAGTACAATCTATGCACATTTAGGTAGGCTAGTTAATGTTTCTCTGCTTCAATTTCCTGGATTTTATCTCAGTGATACTCACCTTGGATTTCGAGTCTGCAGAACTGTAAGATAATAAGTTTGTGCTGCTTTAAGGCCTTAGGTTTGTGGTGATTTGTTACAGCGTCCACAGAAATATATATAATATTTTTGTGATCAAAATGACTTGTTTTGTGTAAGTGATAACATCTACAGTCCTTTGAGAACTCATCTGCTAAATCAGATTTAGCCAAGCTATGTCCTGATACAGCAGAGAAGCACTTTAGGAGCTGTACTGGTGATCCATTATTTCTTGCTTTATTTCTGCCTCAAGGATATTTGTATCCTTGAAATCAGTAGTAAAGTGTGATATTGTCTAAAATCTTTTTCCTGCGAGTCTGACTTAGCAGACTGTTGCCTTGAATATTCTTATTGCCTTTTTTTTCTACATGAAACTATCTGATATATCACTTTTCAGTTCAATAGATTTTTTAAGATGATATCATATATTCATATAGATTAGATTAGTATATAAATACATAGTGAAATAATGACTGTATTAAAGAACTTACAATCTACTTGAATCATCTCAGTTATAACTGAATAGATATCAGAACATCATTTGAAGGATCATTTTCCCTCTGCACAAGATGAGAGTCAAAATATGTGTGTTGGCCTCAAGAAAATCCCACGAAAATTTTTGTATCTGTGCAGCAATGTTGAGAGATCTTGAGTACTATTACTGAAAAAAAGAAAATCAGTTCTGGATAGTGATCTGAACAGAAAAGAAAATGCTAATATAAATTGCTTTGTTCTTTGTGAATCTAAGGGAGTTTTATACTTGGTATACTCCATCTCCAAGAGCTGTTTGTTGAGAGTAATTGAGTCATCATAGAAGCCAGATAGAGAAAGAATTAAGTCTGATCCATCATGCTCTGCTTCTATCCCCTCTATTGATGTAGCACGAATAACGCCAACTCAATAAGGTGAAAAGTCCAAACCTGTCAAGTCAAGAATAAACTTGATCTGGATCTGAATAAACAGATCCAGTCATCTGGATCATTACTATAACAGGAGAAAATTGGAAAAGCTGGTTTGTACATTACTATTATACTTCTGTACATAACTATAGCTTTGACTTGAAGATGTAGATTTTAGTTGTGATACTTCAAACACAATCAGTACACAAGCCTAGGTTGAAATAGCAAGGAGGAGAAAAAGAAAAATAAGAAAATCTCTGAACTGAAGAAATAAAGCTTAAGTGTCCTGACAATTTTCAGGGATTAATATCTGGTTAGCTTTTTGTAAACTAGAACTGAAAACAGCTGAAGTAATTATCTGATATTACTGACTGATGTTATGTAAGATTGTTTAATATATGTAATGATTATCTAAAAATAAAAGTAATAATTTCATAATGTGCCAGATTTTATTATATCACTCAAGAGCTCTATGATTTTATTGTCTACTATTCTTATTGTTCCTATTTCACTTGAAACATAAAGGAAATCCACAGTAATGGAATACAGTCTTTAAATGGCACTTCAATGTGAGGATGGTGATAAAAATGATGATGACTGGGCTTACTGAGTACTTAAACATATCAGACACTGCATGCCCGGTGACTGCCTGCATATCTCACATCTTCCAACAGCCTAATGAGGTTGGTCTTTAACATCCCTTATTTAGATGATGAAATTAAGGTCAATAAAGATTAGGTTACCTGGGTTGATAATATATGCAGTACTCAGAAAACCTCAAGTTGACATCCTTGTCTATGACATAGTGTATGCATTTAGCAGCAATCTAGATAACTTCTCACTGTTACTTCCTCTATTTACCTGTTCTGTCCATCTAGAAAATGTCAGTTCATTGAAGACTCATTTTAAAGGTCGTTACCCATTAGAATATTTGACTATTCTAGGTGTAGTCTAATAGAGAACATTAAAAATTGCTTTATTTTAAGCTTTTCTGTAGCTGAGAGCATTATTTGATAACAGAAGTTATTTCATGAACTGATAAGTACAGGATTTCTGATAACATGAAGTTTACAATCAAAATGGAAATAGCCAAGCATCACTCAACAAAGAGCATTGAATACCCTTAATAATTTCAAGGAATTTGCAAGCATCAAAATGGATGTGGAAACACAATGGGTCTCCAGATAGTTAGCTTTGTCTACAGAACTTGCTCATTGTGCTAACTGTTGAGAGTTTCCCAATTTAAACATCACTTTTTCCTCTTTACTTTCAATGTGCTAATTCTAATAGCCACCTCTCCCCATCACCTTCCTTTCTTGCTCCCTCTCTCTCCCCTCCTCTCTTTCTTCATCACTTTCCTTCCTCAGAGGTCACTAACAGTTTGCTTTCCTAAGCAAATTGTTAAAAGATTAAATTTGTCTTCAGCATATTCTTCTCCCATAACCCACACTAAATAACATATTGCCTTTGCAGTTCATTCGAGCTACCAGTAAAATGTCAAGGTTGAAAGTATAAACTAATTAATATAATTAACTTACAGGTATCCTGTGAGTACTGTGAAATCACTTTCATCACAATTATAATGGAGCCGTTGGGAAGATTTGCAGCAATGCTCTGGTGAGTATGCCTGACTCTAAGATCAGTTTAACATAGGAAATTTAAAATATTTTAAGTTATATTAACTGTAAAATAATATAGTACTAATTAAAAGAAAGGAGATCCAACCAGTCCATTCTAAAGGAGATCAGTCCTGGGTGTTCTTTGGAAGGAATGATGCTAAAGCTGAAACTCCAGCACTTTGGCCACCTCATGCCAAGAGTTGAATCATTGGAAAAGACCCTGATGCTGGGAGGGATTGGGGGCAGGAGTGGAAGGGGACGACAGAGGATGAGATGGCTGGATGGCATCACCAACTCGATGGACGTGAGTCTGAGTGAACTCCGGGAGTTGGTGATGGACAGGGAGGCCTGGCGTGCTGCAATTCATGGGGTTGCAAAGAGCCGGACACGACTGAGCAACTGAACTGAACTGAAGTGAATTAAAAGAAAAAGAAAATGAATTGTACATGCTGACATGTTGTGTTTATGGGAAGACACCCATCGTCCTTGAATAAAGGACTGTATTTTCCTGACATTGGGTACATGCCCCGAGATCTTTAAAGCATCAGTATGTCTGGGTTCTACTGTCACATCCAAAATGTGAATGATTAGACAGAGCAAACTACAGAGGTCAAAGTCTGATGAACTAGGTCTGTTTCCCTGACTTTTCTGGGACCGCTATCTGTGCAGGACAGTGGTTTGATTGTTTATAATGATGTGGTTACTCTGAATGACAAGTGGTAGCCTTTTGTGTAGAGGTATAACCAGACCCTAATGCACTTTCAGCATTTCCAGCCAGAAACGTTTCTTACAGAAGATATATTCACACATAGCTCAGTATCTCTTTGCTGATAACATTTTTGATGCCTCCTATTTCCTAGCTTGAACTTAAAATCTTTGAGCGTCCTTGTGTTCCTTTTGATTATGAGGTGATGATAAAGGCAGGATGGGATATCCTTTGTAGGATTTATGAAAAACTTGAAATAACTGACACCATGTGACACCCCAACACTGTACTGAGGATCTAATCAAAACCTGAGAAGTGTCTTCAGCCATTTACTCATTACAAATTGTGAGCAACTTCCCTGAACTTGATTCTTTAAGATTAAATCACTCTAATTTCTTCTCTCAGTATCTTTTAACCTAATCATCAGGTCTGTTAACACACTCACTTAGGAAGTGATGACATTAACTAAAAAGAAGAACAGAATTTGAGTGAAAGAGTTGCATTTTATTAACATTATGCTATAAATTCATTACCCAGTTATAGTAACAGCAAAGAGGTCATGGTTCAGAATTGGAACAAATACTCCATTGCCCTGCCGGAATTCAGATCCTTAAACCTAGGTTGAAATTTGCCGTTGCTGACCTGGTAGCTCAGATGGTAAAGAATCTGCCTGCGATGCAGGAGACCCAGGTAAATCCGTGGGTCCGAAGATCCCCTGGAGGGGGAATAGCTACTCACTCCACTCCAGTATTGCCTGAAGAATTTTGTGGACAGAGGAGCCTGGCAGACTACAGTTCACAGGGGTGGTAAGTTGAATATCCAGCCTAAAATTATGCTTATAAGAATAGGCATGTAGGCTATTATAAAATAGTGGTGAAATAACAACTGTGGCTTTTGAAACCAGTTTTGTAACAAAATATACAAAATAGATTTTCCTGGATGTGTTTGTGTAAATTATGTATCTATTCCATATATAATGTATATTGTATCAAATTATATAACTGAACACAAAGTTCAGTTCTGTGTATAATATCTGTTCTCTCTATATAATGTATGTATAGGATGTATATAATGTATACATACATTATATATCTATAACATATAAATAATATATATATAAAATTTAATGTGTATATAACATATATGTTATGTATGTATCCATTATCTATAGCATGATTTTTGTTCAGCCACTCAGTCATGTCTGACTCTGCGACCCCATGGACTGCAGCATGCCAGGCTTCCCTGTCCTTCACTGTCTCCCAGAGCTTGGTCAGACTCATGTCCATTGAGTCCATGATGCCATCCAACCATCTAATCCTCTGTCATCACTTTTTCCTCCTGCCTTCAATCTTTTGCAGCATCAAGGTCTTTTGCAATGAGTCAGTTCTTTGCATCACATGGCCAAAGTATTGGAGTTTCAACTTAAGCAGCAGTCCTTCCAATGAATATTCAGGACTGATTTCCTTTAGGATGGACTGGTTGGATCTCCTTGCAGTCCAAGGGACTCTTAAGAGTCTTCTCTTAAGAGAAGTTGTCTTAAGTGAGAGTTGGACTGTGAAGAAGGCTGAGCGCCAAAGAATTGATGCTTTTGAACTGTGGTGTTGGAGAAGACTCTTGAGAGTCCCTTGGACTGCAAGGAGATCCAACCAGTCCATTCTGAAGGAGACCAGCCCTGGGATTTCTTTGGAAGGAATGATGCTAAAGCTGAAACTCCAGTATTTTGACCACCTCATGAGAAGAGTTGACTCATTGGAAAAGACTCTGATGCTGGGAGGGATTGGGGGCAGGAGGAGAAGGGGGCGACAGAGGATGAGATGGATGGATGGCATCACTGACTCGATGGACATGAGTCTGAGTGAACTCCGGGAGTTGGTGATGGACAGGGAGGCCTGGCGTGCTGCGATTCATGGGGTCGCAAAGAGTCAGACACAACTGAGCGACTGAACTGAACTGAAGAGTCTTCTCCAACACCACAGTTCAAAAACATAAATTCTTTGGCACTTAGCCTTCTTTATGGTCAAACTCTCACATGCATATGTGACTACTGGGAAAACCATAGCTTTGACTATACGGACCTTTGTTGGCAAACTAATGTCTTTGCTTTTTAATACACTGTCTAGGTTTGTCATAACTTTTCTTCCAAGGAGCAGTGTCTTTTACTTTCATGGATGCAGTCACCATCTGCAGTGATTTTGGAGCCCAAGAAAATAAATTCTGACACTGTTTTCATTCTTTGCCCATCTATTTGCCATGAAGTGATGGGACCGGGTACCATGATCTTCATTCTTTGAATGTAGAGTTTTAAGCCAGCTTTTTCACTCTCCTCTTTCACATTCATCAAGAGGCTCTTTAGTTCCTCTTTGCTTTCTGCTATAAGGGTGGAAAACTCAGCCATGGCCACAGGACTGGAAAAGGTCAGTTTTCATTCCAATCCCAAAGAAAGGCAATGCCAAAGAATGCTCAAACTACCGCACAATTGCACTCATCTCATACGCTAGTAAAGTAATGCTCAAAATTCTTCAAGCCAAACTTCAGCAATATGTGAACCATGAACTTCCAGATGTTCAAGCTGGATTTAGAAAAGGCAGAGGAACCAGAGATCAAATTGCCAACATCCGCTGGATCATGGAAAAAACAAGAGACTTCCAGAAAAACATCTGTTTCTGCTTTATTGACTATGCCAAAGCCTTTGACTGTGTGGATCACAAAAAACTGTGGAAAATTCTGAAAGAGATGGGAATACCAGACCACCTGACCTGCCTCTTGAGAAATTTGTATGCAGGTCAGGAAGCAACAGTTAGAACTGGACATGGAACAACAGACTGGTTCCAAATAGGAAAAGGAGTACGTCAAGGCTGTATATTGTCACCTTGCTTATTTAACTTCTATGTAGAGTACATCATGAGAAACACTGGGCTAGAAGAAGCACAAGGTGGAATCAAGATTGCCAGGAGAAATATCAATAACCTCAGATATGCAGATGATACCACCCTTAGGGCAGAATGTGAAGAGGAACTCAAAAGCCTATTGATGAAAGTGAAAGAGGAGAGTGAAAATGTTGGCATAAAGCTCAATATTCAGAAAAGGAAGATCATGGCATCCGGTCCCATCACTTCATGGGAAATAGATGGGGAAACAGTGGAAACAGTGTCAGACTTTTTTTGGGCTCCAGAATCACTGCAGATGGTGACTGCAGCCATGAAATTAAAAGACGCTTACTCCTTGGAAGGAAAGTTATGACCAACCTAGATAGCATATTGAAAAGCAGAGACATTACTTTGCCAACAAAGGTCCATCTAGTCAAGGGTATGGTTTTTCCAGTGGTCATGTATGGATGTGAGAGCTGGACTGTGAAGAAAGCTGAGCACCGAAGAATTGATGCTTTTGAACTGTGGTGTTGGAGAAGACTCTTGAGAGTCCCTTGGACTGCAAGGAGATCAACCAGTCCATTCTGAAGGAGATCAGCCCTGGGATTTCTTTGGAAGGAATGATGCTAAAGCTGAAACTCCAGTACTTTGACCACCTCATGAGAAGAGTTGACTCATTGGAAAAGACTCTGATGCTGGGAGGGGTTGGGGGCAGGAGGAGAAGGGGACAACAGAGGATGAGATGGCTGGATGGCATCACCGACTCGATGGATGTAAGTTTGAGTGAATCTCGGGAGTTGATGATGGACAGCGAGGCCTGGCGTGCTGCAATTCATGCAGTTGCAAAGAGTCAGACACAACTGAGTGACTGAACTGAACTGAGCTGATAAGGGTGGTGTCATCTGCATATCAGAGGTTACTGATATTTCTCCTGGATATCTTGATTTCAGCTTATGCTTCATCCAGCCCGGGATTTTGCATGGTATACTATGTATATAAGTTAAATAAACAGGGTGAAAATATACAGCCTTGAGGTACCCTGTCCCAATTCAGAACCAGTCCATTGTTCCATGTCTGGTTGTAATTGTTGCTTCTTGACTTGCATACAGCTTTCTCATGAGACAGGTAAGGTCATCGGGTATTCCCATTGCTTGACGAATTTTCCACAGTTTGTTGTGATCCACACAGTCCATGGCTGTAGCATAGTCAATGAAGCAGAAGTAGATGTTTTTCTGGAATTATCTTGCTTTTCAATGATCCAACGGATATTGGCATTTTGATCTCTGGTTCCTCTGCCTTTTCTAAATCCAGCTTGAACATCTGGAAGTTCTTGGTTCACATACTGGTAATGTGTAGCTTGGAGAATTTTGAGCATTACTTTGCTAGTGTGTGAGATGAGTGCAATTGTGTGGTAGTCTGAACATTCTTTGGCATTGCCTTCTTTTGGGATTGGAGAGAAACCTGACCTTTTATAGTTCTGTGGCCACTGCCAAGTTTTCCAAATTTGCTGGCATATTAATACAGCACTTTTACAGCATCATCTTTTAGGATTTGAAATAGCTCAGCTGGAATTCCATCACCTCCACTAGCTTTGTTCGTAGTGATGCTTCCTAAGGCCCACTTGACTTCACACTGCAGGATCTAGGTGAGTGATCAGACCATCATGGTTTTCTGGTTCATTAAAATTTATTTTGTATAGTTCTTCTGTGTATTCTTACCACCTCTTCTTAATATAACATGCATATATGTATATAATATGTCAAATCCTATAGCTTAATACAAGGGTTAGAAGATGAGAAAATGTCCACATCAGTCATTTAAATACTAGGTGGTTATTAGTCTCCTTGATTGGCCCAACAAGGAAGCACAGAGTGGCTTAGATCATCGGAAAGTTGTGTCACACTCTGAAGGCTGGGAGTCTTGGATCCAGGTGTCAGCAAGGCCGTGTTCCCTCTGAAGCCTGGGGAGGGCAGCTCCTCTCTGTGTTTTCTGCAACTGCAGCAGCAGTGTTCCTGGGCTTGGGGCAGCCTAGCTCCAGTCTTCACACCGCAGTTCCTTCTGTGTCTCCACAGTCTTCCCTCTGTGCATGACATTTTCTGTATCCAAATGGCTCTTTACGAAGTACACCAGCCATAGAGGAGTAGAATCCACTCTAATGACCTTCTTTAAACGTCATTATCTCTGTAAAGATCTCATTTCCAAATAAAACACATTTTGAGGAGTTAGGAGTTAAGGCTTAAACCTATTGCTTTTGAAAGAGAGATACAATTCAACATGTAACAGGTTACAAATATTTTTAATTTGGAAATTTTCCAGATTTTTTCTTAGAAGCCTGTGTGTTTTACCTTTTTGTGACACAATGCTTTATCAAGTTCCGTTGTTACAGCATTTCTGCTTTTTGTCAAATGTTGGAATTCCCTCTGATCATAACTAAAAGATTTATTATACCTAGTTTTGTTCCACAGATAAGGTTTGAGGCAAAATAAATTCACATGATACTGATTTATTAGAATTATAATAGTTGTTTTATGTAAGTCTTTGTCTAAGTTAGGCAAATAAATTATTTTTTTCCCTAAGAATTTTGGTCAACATAAATTACTGTTTTCCACATTATATTGTTTTTCCAGTGCTTTCTTTGTGAAAGAAATGTTTCCCTTGCACGTTGGGCGTCTACTGTGTTATTCCAGCTCTATTTCTGGATGATGGTGGAAGTTTTAGGGGATGAAACTGGCTTCTTTGTGTTATCAAATGTTATCAAATGTCTAGCTGCTTGTGGAAAATTATCTTTATCCTTTCTTTGCCCGTGAAAAATAGCACAGAATTTGGGGACAAACACATGGGTGTTCAGGTGTCATTGTCTAAGCGCTGGTTCTGGATCTCTAAGTAAGGCATTTTCATATTGGGCATTTCAGAATAATAACTTGAACTTTATATTGTAGCTAATTTAGCATACAGCTTTTACTGAGAAATAAATGAGAGTTTTTATATTTTAATAAATATCTTCCTAGTTTTCTAATAAAAGATTGTGTCACAATTTAGATTGCAGACACTGTGATGGCATTTACCATGCAGTGTGTTTATTAACGGGCCATCTTGGGATTTGCACTGGCAAAAATGATAGAGAAGTCAGGACTGGGTAAAGGAAAGTTCTGGAGGTAGAATGGCCCCTCAGAGTTGTCTGCAGACGGGTTGAGCTGGCCAGGTCCAGGTCATCTCTAAGAGATTAGCTGTGAGATATGAGCCCGGGGAGAAAGGGCACCATCTTGAGGAGACCACCTTCTCCCCCTGAGGCATCCCCGAAGGATACCCATGCAGCCCACCCAGCAACTGGGGCCACACGCCCTCCTCCACTGGGACATCTGGGCAGCTCATCACGGTGTGCACCACAGGGAAAAGAATCATCACACTCTTGAGATGTGCTTTCAACCATGCTTTTGGTGGCTCTGTAGTAATGTAGATCTATAAAGGTTGTACACTTTTTAAAGTTTTATTCATTGCATAACAATTAAAAAACAACCCTACGCATGTTGTTTGTTTCCATTTTCCTTATTAATCTTATTGAAGCATCACATAACTGAATATTGCCTCACTTTCATTGTAACTGGAGGTAGAGAATATGAACATGGGGATGTTTCTACTCAAAATTGCCAGTCCTGTGAGTCATTATCCTTATCTGGGGTACATAATCTTGATCTAATGTGAAGAAGGGTGCATGTGTATGTATGAGAATGGGACATGCGTGTAATCCTGAGAGTAATATCACCATGTTACCAAGAATTTTGTATTTGTCTATGCTATAACCAGAGAAAATATAATGGACAAATCTAGGTGCTATTCCCATATTTCCAACAGGGTTCTCAAATTCTCCCATAAACCACACAGTATCTTGGACTCTGAAAGTCCACATCTGTCTCATTTGTGGAGATTTCCACCTTGTGTGTGGGTAATGCCTTTCTAAAAATTGAGTGGAGAAATAGTAAAGTCTCAATTTTTTTGTCAGCAGAATCATTCTGAATTGTGCTAAAGTAAGAGACTGAAAGAACACAGCTAGTTTTCTGACAACAAGGGGAATGACTTTTAGGGAAAATAGATATATTTTGACTGATAAATCAGCAGCTTTGATTGGAGAGTATTCAAGACAGTGTAGGAATGACACTATTGCCAGCTGTCATTTTTCCTTAAACATTTGTCTCTAAATGCATAAGAGTAAATCTCAGATGGTCTTAACTACACACTGCTAGTATGTCATGTCTGCTTGATATTGATCCTTTTCTATTCTGAAGTTCATTTAAATTTGCTTTATAACAGCGCCTAGACTATTACAAAATGTTTCATTCCAATCCAGTTAGTTAAAATGCCTTTTTGGATTATCGAAATGCACTTCTATCTGATTTCCCTACCTCTCCTACTCAAAATTAAAACAGTCAGTTTAATTTTCCAAATATGCAGCTCTGTTTGAATTACATCCCTGCTCAGAAAGCTCTGTGCACCTCAGTGCTATTAACTGAAGCTTCATCTTGGCTGCAAGGTCATTTGTCAGATTGTTTCAGTCCGTATTTAAGTTCCACATTTACAGTACTCTAACCTGCATGAGCTGAATCAAATGTAGCATAACTGAACTCCAGGATCTTAAATTAGAGCTTCATATGACAATATATGCCCTCCTCCCCTCCCCTATGGTCACAGATTGGTTACTTGACGAAATTTTTAGTATTTCCCTTAACATCAGTGTTCTAAAAGTTTTGCAAAAATTATTTCTTTTATTGCATTGAGTCTTCCTAATTATACATTTCCTTATTTCCTTCCTTTCTTTCCTTTTCTTTTTGTTGTACAACCCATGCTTCTCTTGACATCTTTCAAGTTTGTAAATTCATCCCCACAATGTGAAGAACAATACTAGAAGTGTATTCCAAGATGGATTTGACTTGTAAATACCACAGTAACAGGATGACTGCATGCTTTCAACATGCTCTTCACTCTTCCATAAGTCACTTTATTTTTCTTACTTTTAAAAATGATAAAGAGCTTTCTGAATTGGTATTCAAATGAACACACATGTATTTATTCCACAATTTAAATTTTAGATTTTTAAAAATCTTGTTTAGTATGCCAGTTTGGCAATAATCAGTTTAGTTCACTACTCTTTTATCTGAGCAGACTTTTTGAACTTTGAGCATCAATATTATCTTCCAATCTATTTGTGTTTGGAAATTCTAGTTATAGTCTTTAACCTTTGCTTCACTTAATTAGTGATTTAGACAACTGAGTTGATAATAAAGGAAGTGTTTTTCGTATATTTTCCAATGGTACAGCATAAAACAACAGGAGAATAATTAAGAAATCACTTAAATAATTATGACAGAAATTGATTATCAATATAATTTTGAATAAGAATACACAGCAAATGTAACAGAAACAGTATTAAAAACTAAATACAGCTTTCCTTAGGCAAAAAAAAAAGGAAGAAGGATAAGGAAAAAGCCAGGTCTAAGACCTAGGTAGAGGAGAAGAAAGAACTTATCTGCAAAAGAGACAAAATTAAGCTTACAAAGTGGGAAAAAATATACTTCCTGATTTCATAATTTATTATAATAATCAAAAAGGTGTGATACTGGCATATGTATATGTATATACGTGGTGATGGTGGTTTAGTCACTGAGTCGTGTCCAGCTCTTGCGACCACATGAAATGTAGCCCTCCAGGCTTCTCTGTCCTTGGGATTTCCCAGGCAAGAATACTGGAGTGGGTTGCCATTCCCTTCTCCAGGGGATCTTCCCAACCCAGGAAGATGTGCTTCCTGTGTCTCCAGAATTGCTGATGGATTCTTTACCTACTGAGCCACCAGGGAAGCCCATTAGGGAAATGCAAATTAAAACCACAATGAAATACTACTATTGTTAAAAAAAAAAAAGAAATAACAAGTGTTAGTAAGGGAATGGAGAAATTATAACTTGTGAGTTGCTGGTAATAATGTAAAATGTTATGGCTGCTCTGGAAAGCAGTAATTCTGTTGATTCAAAAATGTAGACATAGAATTACCATGTGACTCAGCACTTCCACTTATATGTCCCAAAGAATTGAAAGCAGAGATTCAAACATACATTTATATGCCAATGTTCATAGCAACATTCACAGTAACCACAAGGGAGAAACAACCCAAATGTCCCAAGTCTATCAACAGATGAATGGATAAGCAAAATGTGATATTTATACACACACACTCACATGCACACACACACACAATGGAATATCATTCAACCTTAAAAAGGAGGGAATTCTGATATGTTACAACATGGGTGAAACTTGAGGGTATTATTAAATATAAGTGATTATGCTAGATACAAAAAGACAAATATTGTATTATTCCCAACTACATGAGGTACCTAGAACAGTCCAGTTCATAGAGTCAGAAAGAGAACAGTGGTGGAGAGAAAAGGAGGATACGATATTGTTTTTTAAGGGTACAAAGATTCAGTTCGAGATGATGAAAAGTTCTAGAGATGGATACTAGTGATGGTTATGCACCAATGTGAATCTGTTCAATATCACTAAATTATAAACTTTAAAGTAGTTCAAATGCTAGATATTGTTTTATGTGTATTTTACCATAATTAAGTAAAAAAGAATGAATTAGCTCTAACCCCACAGAATTCTAGAAGTGTGATCTCTACATCTGTGAAGTGAAGATGTCACTGCCTGTTTCATTCAATTGCTATGAGAATTAACTGGAGCGGCGTCTATAAAGAATATAGCACAGTGTCTGACATGTTAGAGCTTCCCTGGTGGCTCAGCGATAAAGAATCTGCCTGCAATGCAGAAGACCTGGATTTGATCTCTGGGTTGGGACGATCCCCTAGAGCAGGGCATGGCAACCCACTCCAGTATTCTTGCCTGGAGAATCCTATGGACAGAGGAGCCTGGCGGGCTACAGTCCATAGGGTCGCACAGGGTCAGACACGACTGAAGTGACTAAGCAGCAGGAGCAGCAGCTGTCATGCTAAGAGAGAAAAAACTCTTAAACCTATGTGGCATTAGGTCAGATATGTCATTTTATCTTTGCTTTAAAGTGAATTTCTGAAATACATTGTCAGTTTTATAAAATATAGACAATTTTCTCATTTTAATCATTTATCCCCATTTTAAACGCTTATCTGTCTTTGTTCTATAATTTCCAAATAAAAGAGAAAATCCTTCTTATGTTTGGAAACTACCAGCTCATGGAAAATGTTTGAATTCATTTATTTCTTTACGAGCAATTTGTTTTTATTACATTGGGTAAAATACATTATAAAATGATTTTTAATAGGCATCTTTAAATGCCAAAGCTAAATATGTAGATATTCTTCTCTAGTTTACTTTTAATGATTTTGAAATGAATATCTGATTTTTGTTTTATAGTACCTGTCTGAAAAATAGACAAAGCATAGAATTAAACTAAAATGTGGAGACAATGTTATGGTGTAATTATGTTTAAACATCTAGAGCAGTATATTAGTTTAATGAAAAAAGCAATTATAGTAACAAGAATTCAGTTCTTTTATATTATATATTTATATTCCATTGATCTGCAGTTATGGATCAATTAGAGTTTTTAACAATACCCTTTTAGTTCAGGATCCTTATCCAAAATATCAGGCCACGACGAGTTAGCCAATGAAAGACTTAGTAAACTCTGCTCCTTCATTCCTCCCATCTGCCAGGCATCATAGTAAGTCTTTGACATACAGTGCCTCTAATCTTAAATGAATTCTAAGGGCCAGAGAGAAGAGATGAAGGTCAGCTTTTGTAATATGCCTGAATCACACAAGTGACAAGGGTGGTGTTATTGTTTAGTCGCTAAGTTGTGTGTGTCTCTGTGTTTCCTGGATTATTAGCAGCCAGATTCTCTACCGCTGAGCCACAAGGGAAGCCCAATAAGGACATAAGCTGCTTCGATCACGTCCGACTCTTTCAGACACCATGGGATAAGGGCATATATGGACTTAAATGCAGGATTATTTCATTTTTTATACCCAGAGGCCTTTTCAATGTTGTTCTTCTGTATTCTCTGATGTATATTTACACTTTTTTTTTTTTTATTATCTCAGTTTGACCCAGAAACTAGGGAAAGAGAGTAAAGCTACCTAAACTTCTAGCACTGACTTATTCAAAGTAAAACTATAGCTTACTCTATAATAGAATTCCTGGTGAATTTAATGAGTTTCAGAGGAAATCATCAAAATATTCTGAATGGGAAATTCTCTAAACCTTTACTAAGACATTATCCAATTTCAGACTAAGCCTAAAAATTCTAAATAATGTATTTTCACCATGATTCTCCCCAGAAACAGCAGACGTATACTCCTCGGAGTGTTTCATGGCACCAAGTACAAGATACTTTAGAAGTAACCACCTTGCCTCTCCAACTCCTATTCCATCTCTGTCTTTTTACCTATCATTAGTGAACCATTACAGGTAGCCCACCTTTCATGAAAACCACACCAGCTGTTATTCAAAGATATGCTGTAGTTCTATTTAAAAAGTCATGTGGTTAAGATGTCTGTAAACATTTTATCAGATTTAAATGAGATGTGCATAACTCAATATAAAAGACAGTTTCATTACCTACAGAGTAGTTGGGTTTTCTGGTCACATGCAGGATATTTTCAAAGAAGTATTGTGTTCCCATTCTTTATTCTCTGAGTTGCATGTTTAAAAAATAATTCTATTAAAAAAACAGAAATTACCTGTAAAATTAAACAGACCTGAATTAAGCGTATTACATGATTTTTATCTTGCATAGAAACCAGATTTGTTTCTGATAGGTGGGGAGAATTGCAAGGTATTTTGCAGACTCTACAACACTAAAAAGGACAACTGCAATAAAATTTTTATAATTAAATAAGATTCTTGGAAATCTAAATATGCTAGGTCAGAAGATAGCTTTCTTCAGCTCTGCTTGTTTTTTAGAAGTTACATATTTAAAGCATAGAACAACATATAATATCACTATTTTACTGTGAAAGAAGAAATTTTAATAAATATACAATGGTATGTATATAAATAGAAATGTTGTTGTTCTTTAGTCGCTAAGTCCTGTCCGACTCTTTGTGACCCTGTGAACTGTAGCACACCTGGCTTCCCTGTCCTTCACTATGTCCCAGAGTATGCTCAAACTCATTTACACTGAGTAGATGATGCCATCCAACTATCTCATCCTCTGTCGTCCCCTTCTCCTCCTGCTCTCAACTTTCCCAGTATCAGAGTCTTTTCTAATGAGTCAGTTCTTCGCATCAGGTGGCCAATGTATTGGAGCTTCACCTGCAGCATCAGTCCTTCCAGTGAATATTCAGGAATGATTTCCTTAAGGATTGACCAGTTTGATCTCCTTGCAGTCCAGGGGACTCTGAAGCGTCTTCTCCAATACCACAGTTCGAAAGCACCGTTTCTTTGGCACTCAGCCTTCTTTATGGTCCATTTCTTCACTACTGTAAAAACCATAGCTTTGACTATATGAACCTGTGTCAGCAAAGTGATGTCTATGCTTTTTGATACACTGTCTAGGTTTGTCACAGCTTTCCTTCTAAGGAGTGAGCATCTTTTAATTTCATGCTGCAGTCACCATGTGCAGTGATTTAGGATCCCAACAAAATAAAATATATCATTGTTTCCACTTTTCCCCCTTCTATTTGTCATGAAGTAATTGGGCCAGATGCCATGATCTTAGTTTTCTGAATGTTGAGTTTTAAGCCAGCTTTTTCACTCTCTTCTTTGACCCTCATAAAGAGGCTGTTTAGTTCCTCTTCTATTTCTGCCACCTGGGTGGTATCCTCTGAATAGCTGAGGTTGTTGATGTTTCTCCTGACAATCTTGATTCCAGCTTGTGCTTCATGCAGTCTGGCATTTCACATTATGTACTCTGCATAGAAGTTAAATAAGCAGTGTGACAATATACAGCCTTGAGGTACTCCTTTCCCAATTTTGAATCAGTCTGTTGTTCCATGTCTGGTTCTAACTATTGCTTCTTGACCTGAATGCAAAGTAAATGGAGGCAGGTAAAATGGCCTGGTATTCCCATCTCTTAAGGAATTTTCCAGTTTGTTGTGGTCCACACAGGAGCAGTGGATGTTTTCCTGGAATTCTCTTGCTTTTTCTATGAGCCAACGGATGTTGGCAATTTTATCCCTAGTTCCTTTGCCTTCACTAAATCCAGCGTGTACATCTGGAAGTTCTTGGTTCATGTACTGCCTATCTTAAAGGATTTTCAGCATTACCTTGCAAGCATGCGAAATGAACACAATTGTGCGGTAGTTTGGGCATTCTTTGGCATTGCCCTTATTTAGGATTGGAATGAAAACTGACATTTTCCAGTCCTGTGGCCAATGCTGAGTTTTCCAAATTTACTGACATATTGAGTGCAGCACTTTAAAGCATCATCTGTTAGGATTTTAAATACTTCAGCTGGAATTCTGTCACCTCCACTAGCTTTGTTCACAGTAATGCTTCCTAAGGCCCCCTTGACTTCCCACCCCAGAATGTCTGGCTCTAGGTGAGTGACCACAGCATTGTGGTCATCTGGATCATAAAGACCTTTTTTGTATAGTTCTTCTGTGTGCTCTTGCCACCTCTTCTTAATATCTTTTGCTTTTGTTAGGTCCTCACTGTTTCTGTCCTTTATTGTACCCATCCTTGCATGAAATGTTCACTTGTTAATTCCAATTTTATTTGAAGAGATCTTGGGTCTTTTCTATTGTTTTCCTCTATTGCTTTGCTTTGCATTGTTCATTTAAGAAGGCCCTCTTATCTCTCCTTGTTATTTTCTGGGACTCTGCATTCAGTTGGGTATATCTTTTCCCTTCTCCCTTCCCTTCCCTCAGCTGTTTATGAAGCCTGCTTAGACAACCACATTGCCTACTTGCATTTCTTTTTCTTCGGGATGTTTTTGGTCCCTGCCTCCTGTACAATGTTATGAACTATCATAGTTCTTTAGGCACTCTGTACAATGTTAGGAACTGTCATAGTTCTTTAGGCACTCTGTCTACCAGACCTAATCCCTTGAAGCTATTCGTCACCTCCACTGTGTAACCATAGTGATTTGATTTAGTTCATACCTGAATGGCCTAGTGGTTTTCCCCATTTTCTTCAGTTTAATCCTTAATTTTACATTCAGGAGCTGATGATCTAAGCCATAGTCAGCTCCAGGTCTTCTTTTTGCTGACTGTATAGTACTTCTTCATCTTTTGCTACAAAGAATATAATCAATCTGATTTTGGTATTGGCTAGCTGGTGATGTCCATGTGTAGAGTCATGTCTTACATTGTTCAGTTAAGTCACTCATTGGTGTCCAGCTCTTTGTGACCCCAAGGACTGCAGCATGCCAGGCTTCCCTGTCCATCACCAACTCCTGAAGCTTGCTCAAACTCATGTCCATCAAGTCACTGATGCCATCCAACCATCTCATCCTCTGTTGTCCCCTTCTCTTCCTGCCTTCAGTCTTTCCCAGCATCAGGGTCTTTTCAAATGAGTCAGTTCTTTGAATCAGGTGGCCAAAGTATTGGAGTTTCAGCTTCAGCATCAGTCCTTCCAATGAATATTCAGGACTGATTTCCTTTAGGATTGACTGGTTGGATCTCCTGGCAGTCCAAGGCCTCTCAAGAGTCTTCTCCAACATCACAGTTCAAAAGCATCAATTCTTCAGTCTTAGCCTTCTTTATAGTCCAAATCTCACATCCATACATGACTACTGGAAAAACCATAGCTTTGACTATACAGACCTTTGTTGGCAATATATTGTCTCTGCTTTTCAATATGCTAACTAGGTTGGTCATAGATTTTCTTCCAAGGAGCAGGCATCTTTTAATATTATGGCTTCAGTCACCATCTGCAGTGATTTTGAGCCCCCAAATAAAGTCTGTCACTGTTTCCATTGTTTTCCCATCTATTTGCCATGAAGTAATGGGACTAGATGCCATGATTTTAGTTTTCTGAATATTGAATTTTAAGCCAACTTTTTCACTCCTCTTTCACTTTCATCAGGAGGCTGTTTAGTTCTTTGCTTTCTGCCGTAAGGGTGGTATCATCTGTATATGTGAAGTTATTGTTATTTCTCCCAGCAATCTTGATTACAGCTTGTGCTTCATCCAGCCCAGATTTTACACGATATACTCTGCATATAAGTTAAATAAGCAGGGTGAAGATATACAACTTTGACGTACTCCTTTCTCTAGTTTGAACCAGCCTGTAGTTCCATGTCCAGTTTTAACTGTTGCTGTTTGATCTGCATACTGATTTCTCAGGAAGCAGATCAGGTGGTCTGATATTCCCATCTTTTTAAGAATTTTCCACACAGTCAAAGGCTGTGGCATAGTCAATAAAGCACAAATACATTTTTTTTTTCCCCTGGAACTCTCTTGCTTTTTCGGTGACCCAACAGATGTTGGCAATTGGATCGCTGGTTCCTCTGCCTTTTCTAAATCCAGCTTGAACATCTGGAAGTACATGGTTCACATACTCTTGAAAGCCTGGCTTGGAGAATTTTGAGCATTACCTTCCTAGCATGTGAGATGTGTGCAATTGTGTGGTAGTTTAAACATTCTTTGGCATTGCCTTTCTTTTGGATTGGAGTGATTGTGTTGTTGAAAGAGGGTATTTGCTATGACCAGTGTGTTCTCTTGACAGAACTCTGTTAGCCTTTGCCCCACTTCATTTTATACTTCAAGGCCAAATTTAACCTGTTACTCCAGGTATCTCTTGACTTTCCTACTTTTGCATTCCAATCCCCTCTGATGAAAAGGACATCTTTTTTTTTGGTGTTAGCTCAAGAAGGTCTTGTAGGTCTTCATAGAACCAGTTAACTTCTGCTTCTTCAGCATTAGTGGTTGGAGCATGGTCATGGATTGCTGTGATATTGAATGGTTTGCCTTGGAAATGAACAAAGATCATTGTGTCATTTTTGAGATTGCACCTAAGTACTGTATTTCAAACTCTTGTTGACTATTAGGGCTACTCCATTTCTTCTAAGGCACTCTTGCCATGATAGTAGATACAATGATCATCTGAATTAAATTTGTCCATTTTCGTCCATTTTAGTTTACTGATTCCTAACATGTCAATGTTCATGCTTGCCATCTCCTGCTTGACCACATCCAGTTTACCTTGATTCATGGACCTAACGTTCCAGGTTCTTATGCAGTATTGTTTATAGCATCAGACTTTACTTTCACCACCAGACATATCCACAACTGAGAGTCGTTTCAGCTTTGGCCCAGCCTCTTCATTCTTTCTAGCGCTATTTCTCCACTCTTCCCCAGTAGCATATTGAATACCTTCTGACCTGAGGGGCTCATCTTCCAGTGTCATATCTTTCTGCTTTTCAAATGGTTCATTGGATTCTCAAGGCAAGACTATTGGAGTGGTTTGCCATTCACTCCTCCAGTGGACCACGCTTTGTCAGAAATCTCCACTAACGAACCATGCTGTGCAGATAAAATTATACTTTATGTGAAATACACATTTCTTATCGGGCTTCCCAGGTGACTCATTGGTATAGAATTCACTTGCCAATGCAGGGGACTCAGTAGATGCAGGTTCGATGCCTGGGTCGGGAAGATCCCCTTGAGGAGGAAATTGCACTCACTCTAGTATTCTTGCCTGGGAAATCCCATGGATAGAGGAGCTTGGATTGCTGCAGTCCATGGGGTCACAAAGACACGACTGTGCAGTTGGGTATGCACACCCATAAATCTCTTGCTGCTGCTAAGTTGCTTCAGTCATGTCCGACTCTGTGGGACCCCATAGATGGCACCCCACCAGGCTCCACCATCCCTGGGATTCTCCAGGCAAGAACACTGGAGTGGGTTGCCATTTCCTTCTCCAATGCATTAAAGTGAAAAGTGAAAGTGAAGCCTCTCAGTCGTGTCCGACTCCTAGCGACCCCATGGACTGCAGCCTACCAGGCTCCTCCGTCCATGGGATTTTCCAGGCAAGAGTACTGGAGTGGGGTGCCATTGCCTTCTCTAGAACCAAATTCAAGTATGGTTTAAAATATGTCATCTTTTCACTTTGTCATATTGAGGTATTTTTGCATGTTGTCACATTGCAGCAATACAATTCTGTAAAGGTATTTGATTTTATGTCTTTTTCTTACTATCTTGTCAGTGGTAAAATAAGCAAAAAACTTATCTGTGCAGGTAACTTCAGCAGCAATGACTTGATATTTAATGATCTCAGGAAAGACACACACAAGCAAAATTTTAACAAGCAGTCCCCTGAGGTCAGAGATTTTGCCCACCTTTAGATAACGTTATTCTACCATGAGATGGCATCTATTGACAGTAGGCTGTCTATTTCCTGAATTTCAATTCTTTGTTGCTGCATTGGGTAAAATAATTAAAGATATTGTGATCTTCATGTAAAAATATTAAAAATATTTTGTGGAGAAAATATTTTTCCAAAGATTTTCAGATTATTCTGTATTCCTATATTTCTAAGATATCTCAGTTTTTTTTATTAGGTGAAGAATATTTAGGTTGTCAGATATAAATAATACATACTACATATAACTATCCCTAATGATTTCCCAGTCCATTTTATTAAGCTTTTTAATCTTAGAAATGTGACAATATCTAATTGCATATTTTGCTGCTAGTAATGAAGTAAAGTCACAAAAGAACATCAGCCATAGCCTAACATGCAAAACAAGCCAAATAATCTACAGAATCACTGTTTTTGTTTGTTAATTTGTTTGCTTCACCATCAAGACCTGAAGACTCAATAAAAGTCAATCCACTAAATTCTGGATAGTGACAGCACTTTCTAGGAGTTAAGAGAACCATGGTAGAGCTCATCTTCTCTGGTGGAGTAGTGGTATTAGAAGATGAGACGTTTAGCACTGAAAGCATAAAGAGAAACTGATAAATCATCATGAACTTTTTATGGCTCTATTTGGACTATTAGAACACTAGGTTGCTGAGGAGTCAGGTACCAGGTGAGTCATAGGTACCACCGAAGTCTGAGCGACCAGGTGTTTCTCATAGCTTTGCACTCTGTGAGTGGGAATTCTCCACGAAAGACTGGGGTCAGAGCATGATAAATCCACTAAAGGCACCTCAGACTTTCAACAATTGAAGACTGAGATTGGCACAGGAAAATTGAGAAATTTTCCAAGACATGCCTGACTTTGGAAAGCTAAAGGTAGAAAACCTGAGAGAAATTCCTCCTAACAATCCTTCACTTTCATAAAGTATAGAGCATCTCTACTTCAAGGATGAGATAGGGTAGAAGGCTAGAGTCAAGAGTGAGCCAAGAGTAGGACTGGGACACAGAGAGCAAGACTCCAGCATTGGAGCCTGTCAATGAAGGGAAGTTACGGATCCTAAAGCTTGGGCTTGGCTGCAAAGGAAAATAGCTTATTGGAATAACACCAGCCCTTAGCTACCAGCCCTTACAAAAGGAAAATTTCTGATCTCATAATCAAAGCCAATGGGAAATTTAAACATAAAATTTATATCAAATCCCAGACCTCCTTTCACTGTAGATGTTATTGCTTTAGCTTATTGACTCTAGCACCTTATAAGTATAAGCAAGTATACTTGCAGGTTTTGCTTTTAACATCACAACATAACAGTTTCTATTGTTATTTCTACAAAAGAGCAATAGCTCCCCAAAATACAATAAAAAATAGCATTTAACCCCAAATCAGGAAAATAGTCAATTATAGGTAAGTATTGTGATGAGTATAAAATTGGAAATGTCAGAAAAGCTATTTAAAATAACTCTGATAAAATGTAAAATGTTAGACAGTATCTTTAAAATAACTGTGACAAAAATGCCAAAGTATTTGTTGGGAAAACTGGCCAACATGTGTCAACAGTTGGAAATTTTCTGAAAATAAAAAGTAAACTATTAATACAAAAAGGAGAACCAAATGGATATACTAAATAAAATATAAGACAAAAAATAATTCATTACATGGGTTTTACAACAGAGACAACAAAAGTAAAGATCAATGAACATGACAAAGGAGGAGGAGAAAGTATCCAAACTGGGAAGGAAAAAAAAAAAAAAAGACCAGAAAAGAAAAAGAGAGAGGGAAAAGCAAACAAAAGAAAAACAGAACAGCCAATGTCTGTGGCAAAATATCAAGTGGTATAACACATGTAATTGAGCATCGAGAAAGAAAATGAGAATGGACAGGTAAAATATTTAAAAAGGTAAAGCAGAGACATTACTTTGCCAACAAAGGTCCGTCTAGTCAAGGCTGTGGTTTTTCCAGTGGTCATGTATGGATGTGAGAGTTGGACTGTGAAGAAAGCTGAGTGCCGAAGAATTGTTGCTTTTGAACTGTGGTGTTGGAGAAGACTCTTGAGAGTCCCTTGGACTGCAAGGAGACCCAGCCAGTCCATTCTGAAGGAGATCAGCCCTGGGATTTCTTTGGAAGGAATGATGCTAAAGCTGAAACTCCAGTACTTTGGCCACCTCATGCGAAGAGTTGACTCATTGGAAAAGACTCTGATGCTGGGAGGGATTGGGGGCGGGAGGAGAAGGGGACGACAGAGGATGAGATGGCTGGATGGCATCACTGACTCGATGGATGTGAGTCTGAGTGAACTCCGGGAGTTGGTGATGGACAGGGAGGCCTGGCGTGCTGTGATTCATGGGGTCACAAAGAGTTGGACACGACTGAGCAACTGAACTCAACTGAACTGAATGTCTGAGAACTTTCCAAAATTGTTGAATACTATTAAATCACCCATCAAAGAAACTGAGCAAATTCTAAAGGAGGATAAATAAAGATATAACTACAGCAAGACACATCATAGTCAAACTTCTGAAAAATCAGAGTAATAAAAGTTTAAGTAGCCAGAGAAAGACATAACATACAGAAGAACCAAGATTTGACAGTGATTCTGACTGCTCATTAGTAACAATTGAGACTAGAAAACACTAAAATTTCATTTTCAAAGTGCTAAAGAAATTATCTAGGATTCCATAGCCAATGAAAATATTATTAAGTTGAAAGGAGGAAAATGACAATTTCAGGTGAACCAAAACTGAAATGATGTATTTATAATTGAAATACCTTACAATAAATGCTAAAAGAAATACTTTAAGATGAAGGAGAATGATACCAGCAAAACCTTAGACCTACTGGAAGCAATGAAGGGCTTTCTTATAGAATGTGTTATGTGTATACACACACACATATATGTATATACTCATATGTGTTTGTATACACATGTCTACATTGTTTAAAACAATATTTTAAAATTTTTGGCAAAAGTACAGGTAAATTTATATAGGATAACACAAAAGATGAGAGAGGGATGGAAGAAATAATGAAGTTAACAGTTTTTACGTTATGAGATGGTGAAATATTATTTAAAGATAAACTATAATAACACAAAATGGCTAAGATAATCTCTATAGTAATCAGTAAAAAACACAAAGAGGTAGAGTTAAAATGGTAAAAGAAAAGAAAAAATGGAATTTTGAAAATACTCAGTTCACTGAAAAGAAGACAAAAAATAGGAGCAAATAAACAGAGATAAAGTAGGATAAAAGGAAAATAAATAACAAATATTATCAAGTCTAATCATGTCAGAAGTTACATTACATGTAAATGGACTAACCTCCCCTCCCCCCAGTTAAAAGTTCAAGATTATCAGAGTGGGTGAAACAGAGTGGCCAACTCTGTTTGAAATACAGATAATTGTGTTTATAGAGAAATATTTTAAAATAATTTGTAGTAAAGTCACCATACAAACACTAAGCAATGGCTATATCAAAGTAAACATCATGGGGAAGAGTATTACTAGAGATTGAGACAGAGAATTTGTACTGATAGAAGAATAAATTCTTCAAGGATTCATAGAAATTTGAAATATGCGTGCTCTTAACAGAATTTCAAAGTATGTGATAAAAAACTTTTACAGAATATAAAAATGCTACAGACAAATCCACAACAGGGCAGATTTCAAAGTTAATAAGATTTTAAGAACACTGTGAACCAACCTGAGCTAATTGATATTTATAGAAATATTATATCATTACATAAGAGTGTACATTATTTTAAAGGACATATCTGCAGGCGGCTGCGACGGGCGCGCCACAGTGCAGCTGAGAGGAGCCACCCCACGTCCGAGGTCAGGGGCAGAAGCCAGGAGGACCCCATGCCCGAAGGGCGGCAGCCAAGAGGAGTTACCCCACGTCCGAGGTCAGGGGCAGCAGCTGAGAGTACCAGACTGCAGCGGCGCAGGAACGGCCGAGAGGAGCTACCCCGTGTCCGAAGTCAGGGGGGGCAGCCGAGAGGAGATACCCAGTGTCCGAGGTCAGGGGCAGCGGCGAGAGGAGTTACCTCGCGTCCGAGGTCGGGGAGGTGGCCGGGAGGAGATACCCCACCCCCCAAAACCCGAGGCCAGGGGCAGTGGCCAGGAGGACCAACAACCCATGTCCAAGGAGCCGTGGCTGTGCAGGCGCAGGAGGGCCTAGAGGAGCTATCCCATGTTGAAGGTCAGGAAGGGTGGTGGTGAGGAGATACCCCTCGTCCAAGGTAAGGAGCAATGGCTGCGCTTTGCTGGAGCAGCGATGAAGAGATACCCGATGCCCAACGTAAGAGAAACCCAAGTAAGATGGTAGGTGTTGCAAGAGGGCATCAGAGGGCAAACACACTGAAACCAAACTCACAGAAAAGTAGTCAATCTAATCACACTAGGACCACAGCCTTGTCTAACTCAGTGAAACTAAGCCATGCCCGTGGGGCAACCCAAGACGGGCTGGTCATGGTGGAGAGATTTGACAGAATGTGGTCCACTGGAGAAGGGAATGGCAAACCACTTCAGTATTCTTGCCTTGAGAAACCCATGAACAGTATGAAAAGGCAAAATGATAGGATACTGAAAGAGGAAGTCCCCAGGTCAGTAGGTGCCCAATATGCTACTGGAGATCAATGGAGTAAAAACTCCAGAAAGAATGAAGGGATGGAGCCAAAGCAAAAACAATACCCAGCTGTGGATGTGACTGTGATAGAAGCAAGGTCTGATGCTATAAAGAGCAATATTGCACAGGAATGTCAGGTCCATGAATCAAGGCAAATTGGAAGTGGTCAAACAGGAGATGGCAAGAGTGAATGCAAACTGAAATGGACTGGAATGGGTGAATTTAACTCAGATGACCATTATATCTACTACTGCAGGCAGGAATCCCTCAGAAGAAATGGAGTGGCTATCATGGTCAACAAAAGAGTCCGAAATGCAGTACTTGGATGCAATCTCAAAAACGACAGAATGATCTCTGTTCGTTTCCAAGGTAAACCATTCAATATCACAGTAATCCAAGTCTTTCCCCCAACCAGTAATGCTGAAGAAGCTGAAGTTGAATGGTTCTATGAAGACCTACAAGACCTTTTAGAACTAACACCCAAAAAAGATGTCCTGTTCATTATAGGGGACTGGAATGCAAAAGTAGAAAGTCAAGAAACACCTGGAATAACAGGCAATTTTGGCCTTGGAATATGGAATGAAGCAGGGCAAAGACAGAGTTTTGCCAAGAAAATGCACTGGTCATAACAAACACCCTCTTCCAACAACACAAGAGAAGACTCTATACATGGACATCACCAGATGGTCAACACCGAAATCAGATTGATTATTTTCTTTGCAGCCAAAGATGGAGAAGCTCTATACAGTTAGCAAAAACAAGACCAGGAGCTGACTGTGGCTCAGACCATGAACTCCTTATTGCCAAATTCAAACTTAAATTGAAGAAAGTAGGGAAAACCACTAGACCATTCAGGTATGACCTAAATGAAATCCCTTATGATTATACAGTGGAAGTGAGAAATAGATTTAAGGGCCTAGATCTGATAGATAGAGTGCCTGATGAACTATGGAATGAGGTTCGTGACATTGTACAGGTGACAGGGATCAAGACCATCCCCATGGAAAAGAAATGCAAAAAAGCAAAATGGCTGTCTGAGGAGGACTTACAAATAGCTGTGAAAAGAAGAGAAGCAAAAAGCAAAGGAGAAAAGGAAAGATATAAACATCTGAATGCAGAGTTCCAAAGAATAGCAAGAAGAGATAAGAAAGCCTTCTTCAGCAATCAATGCAAAGAAATAGAGGAAAACAACAGAATGGGAAAGACTAGGGATCTCTTCAAGAAAATCAGAGATACCAAGGGAACATTTCATGCAAAGATGGGCTCGATAAAGGACAGAAATGGTATGGACCTAACAGAAGCAGAAGATATTAAGAAGAGATGGCAAGAATACACGGAAGAAGTATACAAAAAAGATCTTCATGACCCAGATAATCACGATGGTGTCATCACTGACCTAGAGCCAGACATCCTGGAATGTGAAGTCAAGTGGGTCTTAGAAAGCATCACTATGAACAAAGCTAGTGGAGGTGATGGAATTCCAGTTGAGCTATTCCAAATCCTAAATGATGATGTTGTGAAAGTGCTGTATTCAATATGCCAGCAAATTTGGAAAACTCAGCAGTGGCCACAGGACTGGAAAAGGTCAGTTTTCATTCCAAACCCAAAGAAAGGCAATGCCAAAGAATGACCAAACTACCACACAATTGCACTCATCTCACACACTAGTTAAGTAATGCTCAAAATTCTCCAAGCCAGGCTTCAGCAATATGTGAACCGTGAACTTCCAGATGTTCAAGCTGGTTTTAGAAAAGGCAGAGGAACCAGAGATCAAATTTCCAACATCCGCTGGATCATAGAAAAAACAAGAGAGTTCCAGAAAAACATCTGTTTCTTCTTTATTGACTATGCCAAAGCCTTTGACTGTGTGGATCAATAAACTGTGGAAAATTCTGAGAGATGGGAATACCAGACCATCTGACCTGCCTCTTGAGAAATTTGTATGCAGGTCAGGAAGCAACAGTTAGAACTGGACATGGAACAACAGACTGGTTCCAAATAGGAAAAGGAGTACGTCAAGGCTGTATATTATCACCCTGTTTATTTAACTTATATGCAGAGTACGTCACGAGAAACGCTGGACTGGAAGAAACAGAAGCTGGAATCAAGATTGCCGGGAGAAATATCAATAACATCAGATAGGCAGATGACACCACCCTTATGGCAGAAAGTGAAGAGGAACTAAAAAGCCTCTTGATGAAAGTGAAAGTGGAGAGTGAAAAAGTTGGCTTAAAGCTCAACATTCAGAAAACGAAGATCATGGCATCCGGTCCCACCACTTCATGGGAAATAGATCGGGAAACAGTGGAAACAGTGTCAGACTTTATTTTTCTGGGCTCCAAAATCACTGCAGATGGTGGCTGCAGCCATGAAATTAAAAGACACTTACTCCTTGGAAGGAAAGTTATGACCAACCTAGGTAGCATATTGAAAAGCAGAAACATTACTTTGCCAACAAAGGTTTGTCTAGTCAAGGCTATGGTTTTTCCTGTGGTCATGTATGGATGTTAGAGTTGGACTGTGAAGAAGGCTGAGCACCGAAGAATTGATGCCTTTGAACTGTGGTGTTGGAGAAGACTCTTGAGAGTCCCTTGGACTCCAAGGAGACCCCACCAGTCCATTCTGAAGGAGATCAGCCCTGGGATTTCTTTGGAAGGAATGATGCTGAAGCTGAAACTCCAGTACTTTGGCCATCTCATGGGAAGAGTTGACTCATTGGAGAAGACTCTGATGCTGGGAGGGATTGGGGGCAGGAGGAGAAGGGGATGACGGAGGATGAGATGGCTGGATGGCATCACTGACTCGATGGACGTGAGTCTGAGTGAACTCCAGGAGTTGGTGATGGACAGGGAGGCCTGGCGTGCTGTGATTCATGGGTCGCAAAGAGTTGGACACGACTGAGCGACTGATCTGATCTGATGAGACATTATAAGTTCTCAGTACATATATATGTTCAATACATCATAAAAATATTTGTCAGACAGCAATGGAAATATATTCAAAGTCTATTAGAAAATGATATGTTGAAAATGCAAATATTTTAAAATTAATTCACAGAAGGAATTACACAGAAATTTTAAAAAACAGGATTTCAAATGACAATAGGAATTTGTTGGGTGCATCTAAACCGGAATTAAAAAGAAGTGTATACTGTCAAGTGCTTATATTAGAATAGAAGAAAGTAAAATTAATAGTGTAAGCACCCAACATAAAATTATGAAAAAGAGAAATTAAACTATAAATTGTTGTGAACAAAAGAAATAATATAAATTACTGAAATAACATAGACAAAGAATAACTTGAAGAAATTAACTCAAAAATTATAATGAAAAGAAGAGTAAGTTACTTTTGATGAAAAAGTTGTGATGTAGAAATAAAGATAAAACAAATGAGAACAAGAAAAGGCTATTTGTTCAGAGCTTGCTGTAACAAGGGAGTCAGCCACCATCATTTGTATTTTGGCAGCAGCTCAACCACAGGCAGGGAGGTGGTGGAAAAGGAAGGCTTAGGTATGCCCTGATTGTTGTCATGGGGAAGCTGTAGGTAGACTAGTAAGTGTGTGTCCTCTGTGATTGATTAAGAGTGTGTATTTGGTTTTCTCTCTTGGTCCTAAATTGGAAGTGTGGACGAAAAGCAGGGAAGCGGTTGTTGATTAATCAAGTCCTGGCCATGTGGAGCTGCTTGATATTATACAGATTACTGGAGCAATATAGTTTGACTTCCAGGAGCAGTATTGTTACTAGAGATAGCAGTCTGACTTCCTCCAAGTCTGACTTAGAAGGGACTGACTTTCTGGGCTAGTTATTGTAGATAAGGAGTTAAAATCAATAGTTGGGGATTTGTGATTAGGGAGGAGATCTTATGATACTAATTTCCTTATCCTTTCTTTGCAGGAATATGATCGATATTCTATAAAGCAGAAAACAGTCAGTGTAAAAACATATTGATCCTCTCATCTTAATGCTTTTTTTTTTACAATCTCTTTTTATAACCTTAGAGAAATATATTGGAGAAGGCAATGGCACCCCACTCCAGTACTCTTGCCTGGAAAATCCCATGGACGGAGGAGCCTGGTAGGCTGCAGACCATGGGGTCGTGAAGAGTCGGACACGACTGAGTGACTTCACTTTCACTTTTCCCTTTCATGCTTTGGAGAAGGAAATGGCAACCCACTCCAGTGTTCTTGCCTGGAGAATCCCAGGGACAGAGGAGCCTGGTGGGCCGCCGTCTATGGGGTTGCACAGAGTCGGACACGACTGAAGCGACTTAGCAGCAGCAGAGAAATATATTGTGGTTAAAAAATATTTAACTGGAATCCTTAAACTGCTTAACTTCAGTCTAATTTATTTTTCTTCTTTCAATTTCAAGTAAACAAATATAAAGATTTTATTAATCCAGCATAGGATGATTCCATTTTTATAAAATCATTTCTATATATCTAGCTACTTACTGGCTTCCCAGGTGGTACAGTGATAAAGAATCTGCCTACCAATGCAGGAGATGCAGGAGACACAGGTTCTATCCCTGGGTTGGGAAGATCTCTTGCAGAAGGAAATGGCAACCCACTCCAGGATTCTTGCCTGGAAAAATCCCGTGGACAGAGGAGCCTGGTGAGCTACAGTCCATGGGGTCATGAAGAGTCAGACACAACTGAGTGACTGAGTACAGCACAGCTAGTTACTTGTCCTTTTTGTGTGTTGAGGGGCTTGAGAAATATCTGAATGCTGGGGCTTTATCTCCTGCTGTTCATGCACCCAAATCACCATCCGAGCATTCTGAGACTAACAGGCTGGAAGGATTCATGAGAAGCACATGGAGAAGAATGGGTTTTTCCTATTTACGCCAGCTTGTTTGGAATTTTTTTAATCTCCCAGTTAGATCCTGGACTGTTTTCAGCATCATCTGAAAATACAGTTTCCTGCTGCTAGAAATGAAAGGCCCTTTAGATACTGACATGAAGGCCTTCTGGCTTTCACAACATGCCTTCAGTTAATAATTGACTACGATGGGATTGCCAGTTTCTTCCTTAAAGGTGCTGATGGCAATGAACAACAATGAGTTCTTTCATATTTCTTATTTTCATGTCTTTCATGTTCAGTTTGTTGCTTACATCAGTCCGTATTTTCCACCAGTGTTCATCCCAATTCACTTTGGGTTGTTGAACAGTCAGGCATTCTGATCATTCCCAGTCACCCCTAGTCGTTGAGCCCATACTGTCATCTGTCATATTAGTGAACCAATTCTAAAATTCCATCCTGAATAGTCTGTTTCCTAGGACCACTTCTAGGACCATCAATTTGATTGAGTTCCCCTGGAAGCTGTCTTTCGAGATGGATCTTTGAGTGTTAAGTAGTTTGTTTGGAAGGTGAGGTCAGAAAACAGTGGTGTGGGAACTGAACAAGCCAATAAACAGTGTTATCAAATAAGTTATGACTGTGGGAAATTACAGCTCACAGCTGTTTGGAAAATCTGGGAAGCAGCATTCAGAGAGCTGCAAGATCTAGGGAATTTTCCAGCCCTTGTAGAGTCAGTGTTTGTGAGATAATCCCAGAGTACATCAATCCTAAACACGTCTGGACTGCCTTTCAATCCTCAGGTGGCATTGGAGGGGCTGGTGGTTGAAATTTAGGTAGCAATGTGAGAAGTTCTAAGCTGATATGAGCAAGACAAAGATAACATGTACTATGGTAAGCAAAATAAGAGTTAATTAAAATATTTAATGGTCCTTGTACTATCAAGAAGGATAAAATTTTTGATTAACGTATGGTTTTTGATAAATTAAGCATTCATGTTTTAATTTCTGGAATAACCTATTAAAAACAATAATTTGGGGATAAATACCATAATTTCTTTTTTCGATCCCTGGGTTGGGAAGATTCCCTGGAGAAGGGAAAGGCTACCAATTCCAGTATTCTGGGCTGGAGAATTCATGAACTGTATAGACCATGAGGTCACAGAGTCGGACACGACTGAACATCACTTTCACTAGCAGCAAATAATTCCTTAATAGGTGAAACTTGTAACTTGGTCTTTTCTCCCTTGGAACACATTTTCCAAATGACCTTAGACTCTAGAATTTTCTGTGTTTATTTTCTTGAAAGCTTAGAAATACCACAGTCTCACTTGGATAGAATTAACCTGAAAACACTTGGCCATATTATGATATTAGAATAATATTTTCAGACACAGAAATTTAAAAACTGAGCATATTTTTAAAAAGTGATTAGAAGATGTATTCCAACAGATTACATATTTTTATACTCAGGTTCTTATCTCAAATAAACCAAAGAAAATAGAATTGCTGTCAGATTTTTAGACACTAATGTTCAACATTAATAAATGTTGAACCATACTTAATGATACTCAAGGAAAAAACTATGAGCCAAAGATTTTGTAATTAACTACCTTTTCTTTCAAATCACTTGCATTAGGAGCTCCAGCAAAGCAAGGTGTTTTGTTATTGTTTTTGTTATTTTACCCCTGGAGAATGATTGCCACCTATTCACTGGCTTGGTTAGTATGGAATCTTCCTTTCTCTGTGTGAGAGCAGATGCTTGCCTTTCATTCTGTGTCACTGTAGGAAAAGTAGGCTGATGAGTAGTATGTGCGTGGAAACACTTCACTGTATAATACTGGAGATGGGTGGTCATTCCTTGATTCAAAGTGGAGAGTGCTTGAATTTTTGTTGCTCTTTTTGGAAACCATTAAATCAAAAGTATCATATCTGAAGATATTTAGAAAGCATTTTAACTATTAAGTAACTTTGGTTTATTTTACAATATATTTCTTAGAGCAGCAATAAGCAGGTTAAAGACTGCCACCCCCCCCCCACCCCCATTAATTCTCATCTTATTCCTGTTAAGTAGACCTCAGTGGTGTAAGAGAAGAACTCAGTACACACATGAGCAATTGAGGCAGTGGGAAGTTTGATGTTAATGCCAAATAGCATGTCAGCAATAAAGCCAGAAGCAGAAGCAAAGCTTTGTAATTCCCAACAGTGCTCTTGCTACTAAAACATAGAATTTCCTCCCTTAAGAACTGCAAAGCTGTTTTGTAGGTTTAAATGTGATGTCATTTTTTTTTCATATGAAAAGATAGTAAAGCATTCATTTGCAAATCCAAGTATTTACAATCACAGACACTCTTGTATACAATGGTGGAATTTGATGTTAGAGGATAGAGTTAGAACAAAGATCACAGGCTCCCAGCAATCACAGTTTCCAACTTCTGAACAGTTTATTCATTGTGTGACCAGGAAACATGGGAGGAACAATGATAGGGAGTTTGATAGATAATGTGTGACAGGTGACATTCATGCAATTGTGATCGTGTCCTCATGTATTAATGTTGCAGAAATGTAGTTTGGCACCCAGAAAATTCTATGTAGTTTTGGACTAATCATTTATAAGTGCTGTTTTTAAAACTTCTTTCTTACTTACGGACATATAAATTTAGGTGATACTGTAGGGAACTTACCAAAATAATGTATTCCACCTTATTTAAGGAACATGCCTTCAATCCCAAGTGACCTTTTTTTTTTTTTTTACAGATTTACTTTATAGATCAAAGGTCAAGATTTAGCTGATATAGTTATTTATTCAAGATTTAGTTATTTCAGTCCAGTCAATTTTGTTTCGTACCTGTTTTTAATCCTTGCATAAAAGCGGCCGCTTGTTCATGATCATAGAAGGGAAAGCACTATCTTGACATAAACTAATTTTGCATTTTGTGTGACAGTAGTACTGAGAATCATTTCAAATTATTCCTCCAAAGTGATGCACGTGGTTCATGACAAGGTTGTAAAAAGAGACCATTTATATATGTATCTCCATGTCAGCATTTGACTAGAACTGCTATACAGAAACTTTGCAGAGAAAGAGGAAAGCTTTAATGGGTCATTTGCTCACATTAGATGATTACAAGAAACAGGATATATGGCTTCTTGTGTTTGGCTCATACTTAGCATTTGTTTGGCTCAGACAGTAAAGAATCTGCCTGCAATGCAGGCGATCTGGGTTCAATCCCTGGGTCAGGAAGATCCCCTGGAGAAGGGAATGGCTACCCACCCCAGTATTCTTGCTGGAGAATTCCATGGACAGAGGAGCCTAGTGGGCTACAGTCCACAGGGTGGCAAAGAGTAGGACACAACTGAGCAACTAACACACACTAGCATTTGTTACAGATTTGTTCATTTAGAATGTCTTTTGGATTATAATTTTTTGTTGTTGTACCACGTAGAGTTTAAATCAGGCATACACAAGCAAAACAAAACGCCTGTTAAATTTACCCACTATTGTGTTCAAATGCTTAATATTCAGTAGCAAATGTACAAGCTACAGAAATAATATCTTTATCATCAAATTTGAACATCTTCATTTTTATTTCTATAGTTAATCTCCTTAAATACAATTAATCAAATTCTACTTGTGAAGATCACTATTAATTACTCTGACTATGTCTAGTGTGGTAGCCACAAGCTCCAAGTGGCTGTTGAGCAATTAAAGTATAGCTGGTGTAATCAAAGAACTGAATTTTAAATTTCTTAATTTAAAATCAAGTTAATCAAAAATCAAAGCAGCATATACTTTTATATTAAGCACATAGTATGAAATGTTGAAAAATTTTGAGGCAAAAGATCTAAGAACAAAAAACAGTGAAATGGTAAATCATAAAGTTATAATAGGGATTGTTATTCCATATACTTAATTAATCAGAGACATATTTTCTTATGAAAAATGAGAGTAATGAAGTCTCCCAGAAGAAACTACCAAGAGCATCTGAAGAGTTTACTAGATTACAGGAATTATTACACAAAATCCCCTAAATTGCCAACTTGTTGATCTGAAACTCCTGGGTAGGTAATAGTTAACAGTTTTTTGAGAAGTTTGTGACTCTTTGATGTACTAATTTGTTTAAGTCTAAATAATATTACATATATTTTTTAGGTAAAAAAATTTTAGATTTTTCCTGTACTTTAAGATAAAATATAGTTAATTTTAAAAATATGAAAGATTACTGATATTATTTTTCTGTTTTATTCAACACTACTCTCATCCTATAAGATTTTATGCCTGTATAATTGCCGTATGTTTCAGTTATCTGTTGCCATGATAATGCCATGGTAATGAACAAAATGATTAAAAACATAATATCATAAGGGAGCAACTTTTTCTATTACATGGTTGCTGTTTTTCCAGAGTTGTCTTCTGGTCAGTGCCAGACCTGGTTGATCTTGGTGAGGGTTATTTTAATGCATTTGTAGGAAACTGAGGAGTTGTCTGTGCCTGTCTTGTCTGAGGTTGCCTCTACTGGGTGAATTATCTTTTCCTTGGCTGTGACGGGGTCCAAGAGAAAGTGTAAAAATGAAAGACTCTATGCTCAGAAGTAGAGAACCGCCACTTACATCAGTGTCTTTTGTCTGAAGTCCATCACAAGGCCAAGTATTTAAAAGTGGTAAAATATTCTGTCTGTCTGGAAGGGAGAGTCTAGGAAATCATATTCCAATCATATTCCAATCATATTCCATATTCCATTATGGATACAAGAAGGTTACTAAGTTGTGAATCATATTCCAATCATATTCCATATTCCATTATGGATACAAGAAGGATACTAAGTTGTGAATACTTACATAAGCAGTCCACAGTCCAAGTGATTCAGCCTGCCTTGTTGTTAGAGAATATTTTCTTGCCCTTCTGTCTGGCTTGGCCATGTGATGGGCTTTGGTTGGTGTACTGGGATTAGAAGTGTTCAATGTCTCTACTAGCCATTGCATCCTTTACTCACTCGCTTGATCTTCTCTCTCTACTACAAGAACAGCTTGTCTATGGTGGGGTCTGCTTAGCAACTGAAATGATGCTGTTAAAAGACACATGGAGTGGTCCTACAGCCAAACCATAGCCACAAATCTTCCATTTGAGTTGGAAGTAAGCCTTCCTTACTATAAGTCAGTTAGATTGTTTTTGTCATAGTACAATCCACCATGAACTATTGTAAAAATGTTATTAGAAGCTTTATGTTACTAAGCACTTTCTCAACCAGCAGATTTTAAATATACCACTATTTTCAAGTACCTGTCAGTACACCCTTTTTCTGTATTGTAACATCCTCATACAGTAAATATTAGAATCTATGTTGCAAGGCAGTTGCTTCTATGAGTTGCAAAAAAAGAATATGTGAATCCTATACCTGGTTTCTTCCCTGACATAGAAATGATCTGTTTGTGAGTTTCTTATTTCTTTCTAATTGTATCTTCAGGAGTTTTGAAGCCTATTGAACAAGTAGCCTCCTGACCTGAGAATCAGAGTGATAAATTCTGCCTTCAAGAATAAAAGATGAAAGTGAGAGGAGGGCATATGAAAACCAAGAAATATTTATAACAGAGAGTTGTGAATGTAGAATTAAACCACTATGAACACAGTGACAAATGTCTTAAAGTCTGAAAATTCTGCTTATCTTTTTGTTGTTGTATCATGTATACGAAGTCCTTTCTTTGTTTTCCAGAGAAGCAGATAGTTGAGAGTTGATGCAAAGATATTCTATCTCCTATCTTGGATTCACAGAGTATACTCTGAATAAATGGTTATTAATGATAGCTTTTAGAAATTAAAAAAAAAGAAAGCCAGACAATTGCTGGAACAGTTTGAAAAATAGTAAGTGGTTCACTGGAATCCAGCCCAGCTTGAATATTGAATCTGGAGGCTTAAATATCAGGAAAACATTTTTTTCTTACATTTCTACCACTTTTACTCATTTTTTTCCTCAAATGATTTAAGATACAGCTTTATGAGGTTACAAAGGAGTAAGATAGAGACAGAAATGTTATAATAAGTCAAGTGAATATGTGGCAAGTTGATAATGACTCAAACACACAGGGAGAACTCTCCTTTTCCACCACCCGTTCCCTGATATGTCCTGATTTGAAGTAGAGAAAAATCTGTAACACAGCCTAGCCGGAAATCCATTACAGTTTCAATTTAAAGTGAAATGAGAAGCTGAAGGGGAGCATGTTGAGATATGTTTATTTTATGGTCCTTGAAAAGATTGATTTCAAAATCTCTAGTAGAATCCTGAGGGCTCTAATTCTGGACAAAAATAGATGAAGCAACACATCTCTGGCTCAAAATTGCCACAAATTCATGTATTTATGGGCTTCAGGACATTTGCAAAGCCCTAGTTATATGAAGTTCTTATTAATCAAGAAGAATTTACTGCATGTCTGTTATGCATAAATGCTTTCACCTCATTTTTTTCTTCAACATTTACTATAGTCAAATTGCTTTTTAGTATCCACCCTACACAGAGCAACAAAGACTTTGAAAAGCCGGTGGATGGTTATTTACTTATGACTTGCTCAGACTCTTCATTTTCTTCTGTTTGAACAACTTCCCACTATGAAAAAGCAATGAGGAGATAACACTAAGATTTGTACAAATGCTAGTATTTTACCTCGTAATAAAAAAGGTAAAATCTGTTATGATAGAATCAGCTTTGTTGCAGCGATATGCATCCCCAAAAGTGTCTGAAGCTTAAGATATTAAAAAAAAAAAAAGTCTTGTTCCACTAGGGTCGCAAAGAGTCAGACACAACTGAGCAACTAAGTACAGCACAGCACTGTCTCATCACGTGAAGGTTTGTGCAGGGCTAAAGGTCCATCTAGTCAAGGCTGTGGTTTTTCCAGGGGTCATGTATGGATGTGACAGTTGGACTGTGAAGAAAGCTGAGCACCAAAGAATTGATGCTTTTGAACTGTGGTGTTGGAGAAGACTCTTGAGAGTCCCTTGGACTGCAAGGAGATCCAACCAGTCCATCCTAAAGGAGATCAGTCCTGGGTGTACATTGGCAGGACTGATGCTAAAGCTGAAACTCCAGTACTTTGGCCACCTCATGCGAAGAGTTGACTCATTGGAAAAGACTCTGATGCTGGGAGGGATTGGGGGCAAGAGGAGAAGGGGACGACAGAGGATGAGATGGCTGGATGGCATCAACGACTTGATGCACATGAGTTTGGGTAAACTCCAGGAGTTGGTGATGGACAGGGAGGCCTGGCGTGCTGCGATTCATGGGGTCACAAAGAGTCAGACACGACTGAGCGACTGAACTGAACTGAACTGAACTACTCCACACAGAATGTTAGGGACTCAGGTCAACAGAAGTTGTGTCATCTTTTAGCTCCACCACTAGGAATAAGGCACTCAGTTGCTCTGGCATGAAATAACCCAGAAGAGAGATATGCTCTGCAATTAAATACTTAGGCCAAAAAGTGATGCATGTCACAAATGCTTGCTACCTATTGGGCAGAACGAATCATGTGATCCCAGAAGTAGACTTGTCTGCTCACCTAGCAGACAAAACAAAATCTTTAAAAAATCAATGTTAGTGAGAAATAGCAGTATCTCAGCATTTAGTTCACTTAAATTACAATGATTGTTGATGATCCTTGAAGATAACATTGTGTCATATATTGTGATGAATGCAGAAATGAGCAAAATGCACCCACTTTGCCATAACTGAGAAGGGGTCATACTGAATTTGCAAGTCATATCTGTGCCAACAATATTAGTACTAATAGCTAACACTCTACACTTATTACATGCAGGATATTCTATAAGATGTACAATTAAATGAATACCCTCAAAAACTAAAGTTAGGTCTATTGCTTTTTTCCCCCTTGTTGCAAATAGAAAAGTGACACAGAAAGTTGAATTGGCAAAATTTGATTTGCAAACATAAACTGCTTTGAGACCAAAGATGTAATGATAGGAAAATAATAAAACTCATGTTTTGTTCACAGCACTCAGTAAACCTCTTTCCATTATTTAATTTTCTATATCCAGACTTCTCAATTAAGATAAAACATGTGGGTGAGCCGATGTTAATTATAACTGACTGTGCTTAATTTATTCACGTTACTTTGGGAGTCATTCCAAAACAGAATGAAATCTGGATATGATCATTTAAAAAACCTTTCTTTCATATTTTTAATAATAGATTTCACTTAAAAGTTTCATTTTTTTCTTTTTTTAAAGCATTTTTACCATCTTGGGAATATATATCCATGTAATGAAATTTATTATATGCTGAAACACCCATAAAATTTTATTTAATAATTTCAAGTCAAATTTTATAATTAAAATTGTTTATCCTACAACTTCAACATATATTAATGAACATAGATTTATTTGATATTGACCCTGTTCAATTCAGTGGAGATACATTTCAAATAAAATTGATTTTCATGAAAGAAAAAAAAGATCAAATCTAAGGAAAACATAGCTTTCAAAACTAATTCATAATAAGCTTGAAAATATTTATAACAAATTAAGGAATTTGAGGAGAAGGCAATGGCAATCCACTCCAGTACTCTTGACTGGAAAATCCCATGGATGGAGGAGCCTGGTAGGCTGCAGTCCATGAGGTCGCTAAGAGTTGGACACGACTGAGCGACTTCACTTTCACTTTTCACTTTCATGCATTGGAAAAGGAAATGGCAACCCACTCCAGTGTTCTTGCCTGGAGAATCCCAGGGATGGGGGAGCCTGGTGGGCTGCCGTCTATGGGGTCGCACAGAGCTGGGCATGACTGAAGCGACTTAGCAGCAGCAGCAGCAGCAAGGAATTTGAATACATTAAAAAATATACAACAAATAATTTTTAGATGATTTGAAAGTTTTGTTCACCAAACTATCAAATAGATAATTCCTATAAACATTTATTTTCTATTATTTACAAACTTTGCCGGAGAAAATAAAAAGAGAACATTGTCATTTTGTTTAATAAGACTTATATAACTGTGGTCAAAATTAGATGAGGATGGGATAATCAATCTCATTAATATTAACACACAAAAAAATAGCCTTTCAAGTTTACTCAAGAAGAGAATCCTGCTTTAGTGTTGGGGAAGTTGTGTTTGCCTAAGTCCCCATTGTAACAAATTGAATAAATACTACAGTATTATCTCAATAGATGTGTTAGAAACATTTGAAAAGTTTTGATACCACTTTATTTTTCAAATACTTTCCAATTAGAAATAGAATTGATCTTTACCACATTGAATGATATCTACTGCTAGCATGAAATTAATATTAAACATAGAAGCATGTTTAATACAGTAAATGACAAAAAATGGCCATTGCCATGGCTTTTATTCAATATTTCATTTGTTGAATAAAAAAGAATTTTAAAATATAGGGAAATAATTAAATATTTGAAAAGAAACAAAGTAAATATTAGTTACAAATTAAGTAATTGCATACATAGGATACCACAATAATTTAGCAAAAAAGTTATTGTAGTTCATCAGACAATTCACCAAATGGCTCAATTTAAAATCAATATAAAAACCAATTATATTTCTCTATGCCAACAACCTAAAGATCTTGATATTTAACACCAAATTAGACTTACAGAAATTAGACCAAAATAAATAGAGACAAAATCATATTATCTAGACAGGAAGATCCATTTTCATAAATATATGTGTTCCAAAATTGATTAAAATATTCAATGATCTTCACTTAAATTCCAATGGGGATCTTTGTGGAGTTTTCCAAGTTAATCATGGGTGAATGTGTAGACTAAGAGAAGTGCTTGTATACTGCAGGTGGCTATGGACTTTGTACATGTACTTTTAAAAATTTAGTGCGACATTCTTTGGTGGAGTTAAAATGCTTCACATCTACAAAATCCTAGAGAAATTAGTGACTTCATCAAGAATGTTCATTGCAACTTTGTTCCTAAAAATAAAAAAAATCTAGCAATAATCCTAATGATTATCACCAGAAAAATAAGTAAATATCCTGTATTATAATCATCTAAAGTAATAATATACAATGACAAAAATTAAGGTATCAGCCCTTCAGTAGTCAGCACAGGTTCATCACAAAAGCACAGGATGATAGAGTACGTGTAGTATGGTGTCATTTGTATAAAGTCTGTAAACCTACAAAACCTAACTCTATGTATTTCATAGATGTATATGTGTAGTTAAACTATAGTGAAAAACATGAGAATCAGTACCAGTAAATTTAAATGATACACTTTTATGAGAAATGTTATGAAGGAGGGGCAGAAGGTGGCTTCTAGGTTCTTTCAAGTACTCAGTTGCTTAATCTGGGGAGTAATTCCATAGGTTTTTACTTCATTATTCTTTTTACTTTAAATATTCATTACATGTGTTTTTCATGTTTGAAATGTCAGATATTAAAAATAATTTCCAAAAAAAAAGAGGAACAAAAGTAGTTATTTTAGCACTCTTTTGTTGTGTGGGTAAGATGAAAGGGGTAATACATTTTAATCAGAAGCACCAGGCAAGTTCAGGAAACAGAGATAGCACATAAGAAGAACTGAAGAATTTAAGGCCACCCCCTCTCCTATGACCAGAATGATCCTTCACAAAATGAGGACCTTACATGTGAGTCTTTACAGGGCCTCTCATAGAGTTAAACACTCTTAGTTCTTTATTTTGAACAACAACAAAAACTTTTGAGAAAAGGTATAATAGCTTAAAACTACCTCAGTCTAGGATGGTTTAAAATAGTTCTAAAGTTTGGGAGAAATATCAATAACTTCAGATATGGAGATAACACCACCCTTACGGCAGAAAGGGAAGAGGAACTAAAAAGCCTCTTGATGAGAGTGAAAGAGGAGAGTGAAAAAGTTGGCTTAAAGCTCAACATTCAGAAAACAAAGATCATGGCATCTGGTCCCATTACTTCATGGGAAATAGATGGGGTAACAGTGGAAACAGTGTCAGACTTTATTTTTCTGGGCTCCAAAATCACTACAGATGGTGACTGCAGCCATGAAATTAAAAGACGCTTACTCCTTGGAAGGAAAGTTATGACCAACCTAGATAGCATATTGAAAAGCAGAGACGTTACTTTGCCAACAAAGGTTCGTCTAGTCAAGGCTATGGTTTTTCCAGTGGTCATGTATGGATGTGAGAGTTGGACTGTGAAGAAGGCTGAGCACCGAAGAATTGATGCTTTTGAACTGTGGTGTTAGAGAAGTCTCTTGAGAGTCCTTTGGACTGCAAGGAGATCCAACCAGTCCATTCCGAAGGAGATCAGCCCTGGGATTTCTTTGGAAGGAATGATGCTAAAGCTGAAACTCCAGTACTTTGGCCACCTCATGCGAAGAGTTGACTCATTGGAAAAGACTCTGATGCTGGGAGGGATTGGGGGCAGGAGGAGAGGGGATGACAGAGGATGAGATGGCTGGATGGCATCACTGACTCGATGGATGTGAGTCTGAGTGAACTCCGGGAGTTGGTGATGGACAGGGAGGCCTGGCGTGCTGTGATTCAGGGGGTCGCAAAGAGTCGGACACGACTGAGTGACTGAACTGAACTGAACTGAACTGAACTGAAAGTTCACACCGGAGGGTATCAGCAGGTCAAGAACCGAGGGACAATCACAGCCCTAGGGAGCATCTACGGGAACAGCCCCTCCGGAAATTATTTGAATGGATCCTAAGAGTATTAAAATTCTGGGAGTCATGGACTCTTATTTAAAAGCTGAAGGATTTTGAAACTTTCGTTAAAATTTTAGCCTCAATTTTGATGAAAATGTAATAATGCAAATTTCAGTAAACACTGCAAATTGTGCTTTTCTGTATTGCTCAACATAGGTTCAGAGATTTAAGTGGCATACTAAATTTAAATTTAAGTAAATTTAAATTCACTGATGATTCCTTGTTGATCATCTCTGCTGTTTGTAGCTTTATTTCTGTTTTCACCAAAGAATAAAGAGAAATATCCCAGCCTTTGGTAAAGCTATTTGGGTTTATGCTTGTAGTGCTTTGAAAGAATAAAACGTTGCCTAAAAGAAATGTTTTTTCTTTACTATGACTGGATAGCAGTACATGGAACTTATAAGTAGGCCATAAAACTTTGAAATATACATCTTCTAAAAAATATAAAATTAAACTTATGTCTGCTAATTTTCTCCCAGATTATAGCCTTAAACCATGCTTGTTTAAGTGCTGGGTGGCATATGGCTTCATTATTGCTATAGCTCTGGTTAGGCCAGCCTTCATGGATCCCAAAGAATAAATATTTCTCACTCTAAACCCTCAACGAGTACAAAGGTTTTGAACCATCAGAAAAGATTGGTTTGCATCTTCTTTTACTTAAATGTTTCTTTTTATCTTTCCCCAGATATTCGTACTTGCCAAGTCTATTCAGAAAAGTACTTAAGCATTCCTGGACTCATGGTGAACACCCAGCCTCATTCCTTGTAATCATATAAGAAAAATACATTTCATTTGCTGAACAGCATGATGTAGGATTGTATCAATCATTGTGCTTCTCCATGAAAGGTAAGTGTGGTTGCTGCTAAATTAATCTTTCCTTAAAACAAAACTAAATTGCATTCTCTCATGGCTAATCACAAAACAGGTAAATTCTATGGTTCAGAGTAAATACCACCTGCTGATAATAGTTATGTCCTTATTCTCAGTTTTTAACTAATTATATTGTCAAGAGGTTTTAGAAAATAATACTCATAAATTAGATAAGTAAGAGGTTACATTTCAACATTAAAATCCAAAGTTTTAAGCACACCACTCTATGTATTGTCTGATAAAATGTATGACAGCAATAAATAGGTAGAATTTGCCAAGATATATATTTACATTGCAATATGGTTTCCTCAGATGTTAAATTGTAGATGTGCTTGAAGAGTAACAAAGACAAAAATTTAATCAAATATTACAATATACAGTATTTATAAGAAAAAAGTATTGAATAATCTTTTGCTGTTAATAGAAACAATTTGTATTCTTCTCAATAGTCTACTGCTTATTCATGCAACATAGATTGCTTAATTAGAGACTTTCATATAGAAATAATCATGTTTGGCAAAAGTTCATGACCATTTTCTAGAGATTTATAGAGGGAAAGTATATCTCATGATATAAAAATTTATTATTAAGATAATATTTACTTTATTTCACTCCTTCAAACTTCTCATAAAATACTAGTAATTAATTTGGAGGTTAATTATTTTATAGTTGCATTAATAAGACACTTGTCTTTGTTATTATGATATACCCTTGCTAAAATGGTTAAGATGTATTTGGCCAACATAATAGCATAGAGGATTCTTTTTCAGAAAGGAGAAAAATTAAAATGGTTCTCAAGACTTGACTATACAAAAGTACTCATGTTGTACACTTTGAAACATTTAGGAGCACCAGAAACTTTGAGAAACCTATTTTGAAAGCTACTGTTTGCTTTAGGAAAGCAGCGATAAACCCAGAGGGATGCCCTTTTATGCCAGGAGATGAGAATGTCTCTAACTCCGGGCTCTGGGACCCCCTGCTGTGCACTGGTTGAGTTCTATATGTGCCATGATCTGATCTCCCTACCGAGGAAGAAGGATTTTACATTTTCTGTGGCTGTGACAGAAGAGTCCACAAAATAGAGTAGGAGACGTATGGTTCTTCTTTCTTTTTAAGTTAGACTAGTTTTTGTACTTCATCTTTATCACTGCAACCAAGCAATGGCGTCCCCACCAACCCTGTTCCAGTGATAACTTTTACAACAAGATAAGAAACTGAGGTGTTACACAGTGAGTGCGTGCTCAGTCATGTCAACTCTTTGTGATGCCATGTCCATGGAATTTCCCAGGCAAGTAAGCACTAGATAAATATGTATTGAATGAAATAAGAAATTTATTGTCAATGTCCTCATAACTAAATTGTCTCTTTAGTGCACACTGAGTTTCAATGAAATTTTTAAAAATTTTCTTGTGATTTTTGAAGATCCTTTCCATGAAATTGTTCTTATTGAATATCTATTCTACTTGTGAATCATGAGAAACACAGTCAGTTTGAAAAAATATATGATACAGAGCATAAAAACAACAAAAACGAAGAAAAAGAGGATTAAGGAGATGTTTAGTACTTTTGTTGCTGGATTTTTCCCCAGAACTTTTTGGATAATTCTCTTCAGTTCAGTTCAGTTTAGTTCAGTCGCTCAGTCACGTCTGACTCTTTGCGACCCCATGAATCGCAGCACGCCAGGCCTCCCAGTCCATCACCATCTCCCGGAGTTCACTCAAACTCACGTCCATAGAGTCGGTGATGCCATCAAGACATCTCATCTTCTGTTGTCCCCTCTTCCTCCTGCCCCCAATCCCCCCCAGCATCAGAGTCTTTTCCAATGAGTCAACTCTTTGCATGAAGTGGCCAAAGTACTGGAGTTTCAGCTTTAGCATCATTCCTTCCAAAGAACACCCAGGGCTGATCTCCTTTTGGATGTTATTAGAGCATGACAGGAAGCTTTTGTTATTGTTATTTTCATTGTTCTTAATTTTTATTCTGTGTTATCAAAGCTTGACTTTATTGAGGAAAAGCTTAGTTTTAGGTATTTTTTTAGAACAAACAAGTCCATTTAAGAAATCATTATGAGAACCTTGTAATTTTGTATGTAATATTTTTACTAAACCATGTGGTATTTGACATCAACTGAGGTGATGAAAAGCATGGGTTTGAAGTTATTCTTTATGATGCAATGGTAGATGGGGTTTTTTCCTAGAGAATGTTAGTTTCCAGTCCCAGAGTTGAAAATCTGGCAATTAACTCATTCTTTCTAGATGTCTGATCCTTACTTATAAGTAGAAATGTAGTCTCACATCATTATAAATGTTACAATGTGTTTTAAGAACTTAGCACAGTACCTGGCATAAAATAAGCACAAAATAAATATTTGCTATAACTTGTAAAACTTAGTAAGAAGACAAAATGTCTGCTATTGAAAAGCATGGTTCAGTTCAGTTCAGTTCAGTCGCTCAGTCATGTCCGACTCTTTGCGACCCCATGGGCTACAGTACATCAGGCTTCCCTGTCCATCACTAACTCCCGGAGCTTACTCAAATTCATGTCCATTGAGTCAGTGATGCCATCCAATCATCTCATCCTCTGTGGTCCCCTTCTCCTCCCACCTTCAATCATTCCCAGTATCAGGGTCTTTTCCAATGAGTCAGTTCTTCACATCAGGTGGCCAAAGTATTGGAGTTTCAGCTTCAGCATTAGTACTTCCAATGAATATTTAGGACTGACTTCCTCTAGGATTGACTGGTTGGATCTCCTTGCTGTCCAAGGGACTCTTAAGAGTCTTCTCCAACACCACAGTTCTAATGCATCAATTCTTCAGCACTCAGCTTTCTTTATAGTCCAAATCTCACATCCATACGTGACTACTGGAAAAACCAAGCTTTGACTACATGGACCCTTGTTGGCAAAGTAATGTCTCTGATTTTTAATTTGCTGGCTAGGTTGGTCATAACTTTTTTTCCAAGGAACAAGTGTCTTTTAATTTCATGGCTGCAATCATCATCTGCAGTAATTTTGGAGCCCAAGAAAATAGTCTTTTACTGTTTCCATTGTTTCCCCATATATTTACCATGAAGTGATGGGACCAGATGCCATGGTCTTAGTTTTCTGAATGTTGAGTATTAAGCCAACTTTTTCACTCTCCTCTTTCATTTTTGTCAAGAGACTCTTTAGTTCCTCTTTGCTTTCTGCCATAAGGGTGGTGTCATCTGCATATCTGAGGTTATTGATATTTCTCCCAACAATCTTGATTCCAGCTTGTGCTTCATCGAGTCCAGCATTTCTCATGATGTACTCTGCATATGAGTTAAATAAGCAGGGTGACAATATACAGCCTTGATGTACTCCTTTCCTGATTTGGAATCAGTCTGTTGTTCCATGTCCAGTTCTATCTGTTGCTTGCTGACCTCCATACACATTTCTCAGGAGGCAGGTAAGGTGGTCTGGTATTCCCATCTTTTTAAGAATTTTCCAGAGTTTGTTGTGATCCACACAGTCAAAGTCTTTGGCATAGTCAATAAAGCTGAAGTAGCTGTTTTTCTGGAACTCTATCACTTTTTCAGTGATCAAAATGATGTTGGCAATTTGATCTCTGGTTCCTCTGCCTTGTCTAAATATAGCTTGAACATCTGGAGTTTCACGGTTCACATACTGCTGAAGCCTGGCTTAGAGAACTTAGAGCATTACTTTGCTAGCGTGTGAGATGAGTGCAGTTGTGCCGTAGTTTGAACATAGTGATGCTTCCAAAGGCCCATTTGACTCTGCATTCCAGGATGTATGGCTCTAGGTGAGTGATCATACCATCAGTGTTATCTAGGTCATAAAGATCTTTTTTGTATAGTACTTCTGTGTATTCTTGCTACCTCTTCTTAATATCTTTTGCTTCTGTTAGGTCCATTCCATTTCTGTCCTTTATTGTGCCCATCTTTGCATGAAATGTTCCCTTGGTATCTCTAATTTTCTTGAAGAGATCTCTAGTCTTTCCCATTCTGTTGTTTTCCTCTACTTCTTTGCATTGATCTCTGAGGAAGGCTTTCTTATCTCCCCTTGCTATTCTTTGGAACTCTGCATTCAAATGGGTATATCTTTCCTTTTCTCCTTTGCCTTTAGCTTCTCTCCTTTTCACAGCTATTTGTCAGGCCTCCTCAGACAACCATTTTGCATTTCTTTTTTGGGGGGATGGTCTTGATCCCTGCCTCCTGTACAATGTCATGAACTTCATCCATAGTTCTTCAGGCACTCTGTCTATCAGATCTAATCCCTTGAATCTATTTGTCACTTCCACTGTATAATCATAAGGGATTTGATTTAGATCATACCTGAATGGTCTAATGGTTTTCCCTACTTTCTTCAATTTAAGCCTGAATTTGGCAATAATGAGTTCATGGTCTGAGCCACAGTCAGCTCCTGGTCTTGTTTTTGCTGACTGTATAGAGCTTCTCCATCTTTGGCTGCAAAGAATATAATCAATCTGATTTTGGTGTTGACCATCTGGTGATGTCTGTATGTAGAGTCTTCTCTTGTGTTGTTTGAAGAAGATGTTTGTTACGACCAGTGCATTTTCTTGGCAAAACTCTGTTAGCCTTTGACATGCTTCATTCTGTACTCCAAGGCCAAATTTGTGTGTTACTCCAGATTTTTCTTGACTTCCTGCTTTTGTATTCCAGTCCCCTATAATGAAAAGGACATCTTTTGTGGGTGTTAGTTCTAAAAGGTCTTGTAGGTCTTCATAGAACTGTTCAACTTCAACTTCTTCAGCTTTATTGGTCAGGAAATAGACCTGGATTACTGTGATATCGAATGGTTTGCCTTGGAAATGAACAGAGATCATTCTGTCGTTTTTGATATTGCATCCAAGTACTGCTTTTTGGACGTTTTTGTGGACTGTGGGGGCTACTCCATTTCTTCTAAGGGATTCTTGCCCACAGTAGTAGATATAAGGTCATCTGAGTTAAATTCGCCCATTCCAGTCCATTTTAGTTTGCTGATTCCTAAAATGTCGATGTTCACTCTTGCCATCTCCTATTTGACCACTTTTTTGCCTTGATTCATAGACCTAACATTCCAGGTTCCTATGCAGTATTGCTCTTTACAGCATCGGAATTACTTCCATCACCAGTCACATCCACAACTGGGTGTTGTTTTTGCTTTGGCTCAATCTCTTCATTCTTTCTGTAGTTATTTCTCCACTCTTCTCTAGTAGCATATTGGGCACCTACTGACCTGGGGAGTTCATCTTTCAGTGTCCTCTATCTTTTTGCCTTTTCATACTGTTCTTGGGGTTCTCAAGGCAAGAGTATAGAAGTGGTTTGCCATTCCCTTCTCCAGTGGACCACGTTTTGTCAGAATTCTCCACTATGACCCATCCCTCTTGGGTGGCTCTACACGGCATGGCTCGTAGTTTCATTGAGTTAGACAAGGCTGTGATCCATGTGATCAGATTGGTTAGTTTTCTGTGATTGTGGTTTTCTTTCTGTCTGCCCTCTGAGGAAGGATAACAGGCTTCCTGATGGGAGAGACTGACTGAGGGGGAAAAGCATGGTATTAGGAGACAATAACCAATTATACATAAAACTATGTGGAGACACTGAGCTTATTAATTTGATAGAATGGTAACTATTTCCCTTAGGCGGAGCCATATTGTTTTGGATTTCTTATTACTGTGTGTAAGACATGATTTTAAGTCACACTGTCAACTGAGTAATTGTTAGCAGAGTAGTAAAGAGCCAGAGGGATTTCAACGGATTAAAATAGTGGGGAGGCCTTTTAGTTAAAGGAAGAGATGAACATGAGCATATATAGGGGAATGAGCTGAGTGTCTCTAGGAATTCTGAAGTCTTTGAAGTCTTTGAAGTATCTGAAAAATAGAGGTAAGGTGGAAAATAAGGGCGGAATACTCAAGACCAGAATGCATAAAGACTTCTGTCACTCTGTTGATTACCAGGGTAAATTCAGAGGTTTTGGCTGTTTCTCCCCCACCATTTTGTGTGCGTATCTATTCAAATATATTCCATTAGAAAGTATTTCAAATAGATAAAAGACATTTTTGCTTTCGTAATTCACTGGCAGCTATGCTACTTTGCTGCAACCATGAAATAAGATCTAAAAATTCACATATAGGAAAAATGTTATCATTTCTCCCCTCTTTGGTAGAAGACTTGGGATGCTATATATGGGAGTGGGTGACTCAGGGACCCTGTTGAAAAACAGTCATTCCTGGGATCCTCTTTCCAGCATGCAGTACAGATTTCGCCCTGGGGACACAGTTTTGGCAGGAGAAGCTTCTGACAGTGAGAATGGAGTAACGAGGGATGAACAGAGAATGTAGAAATTCTAAGGGGTTCATTAATTCCTTGTGCTATGGTACTGTTATGCATGGCCTCGAGTGTCTTGAAAGAGATCCAGAGAAGTCTTTTTGTTTGTTTGTTTTTTGGTCATGCCATGGCGGTGGACTTCCCTCATAGCTCAGTTGGTAAAGAATCCGCCTGCAATGTGGGAGACCTGGGTTCGACCCCTGGGTTGGGAAGAGCCTCTGGAGAAGGTAAAGGCTACCTACTCCAGTATTCTGGCCTGGATAATTCCATGGACAGTACATTCAATGGAGTCGCAAAGAGTTGGACACGTCTGAGCCACTTTCACTTTCACATGCCATGGCATATAGGATCTTAGTTTCCTGACCAAGGATTGAACCCATGCCTCCTGCAGTGGACTTACGGAATCCTAACCACTGGACAACCTGGGAATTCTCTAGAGAAGTCTTAAGGGACCAAGATGAACCATGATCTTTCAAAATACATTGTGGTTTTGGATGAAATGCAAAACACAATTTTAAATGTAAATAGAGTTCTCCAGAGCTCAAGGTTTGAATGGAGTCACTCACATTAACATTTAGTTCAACCCTTACTCATCGTTGTTGTCCCCCCTTTCTGAAACAAGGCCTCAGAGTCCAGGGGAAGTACACAAATCAGCTTTTGTGGCAACCGCCTTTGGCTTTTTTTTGCCAGGGCAGCTTCACTGTCCACAGTTCACAGCCAATGGCCAGTGCTGCCACTTCAGTCATGGCCGGAGCCCAGGCTGCTCTGCTGGGCCTCCTGGAACCCGCTCTGCCTCTGATGAGCCCCGATGGGCAGCAAGTATGGTCTCGCCTGCTTTGTCAACTACAACTGAGATTTGCTGGGTTGAATCAGCAGGATGCAACAAGGGAGGATTCCCACTATTTTAGATTAAACAATTTCAAAGCAGTGTCACATTTTAGTAATTTACAAATAGCTTTGTTGAAATCTTTCTTTTAACCTTTGCATGAAAACAATGGGAAAATCAAAAGCAAATTAAAGCAATAGGAACTGTGAACTATAAAGAATTTCTGTTCCCCTTTTTGTTACCAGGAGTTTGTTTCTGAATTAATGCCATTTTGCTCAGCAGCCTTCTGCAAAGTTTCCTAGACCAAAATTTCTCTCAAGAAGACTTTCAGTGGCCCATAACAATAGGCGTTTGTCAGGTCACCTCATTAGTTTTCAGACACACAATTCCAGATGTCTAGACCCCAGAAGTAGGTACAGATCCAAGAAAATCTTCGCCTGCATATAAATAAGATTGCATGAGAGTGGTACCATCATATTTATAAATATATCCATGAATACCTAAAATTCTAACAGTGTACAGAGAAAGTTAAGTTCAAAATGATACTTCTGTTACATTAAAAAATGTGGATATAACCCGGTTTAAATTATCAAATACATCAAAGTCATCCCGTTAATTGTTCTTATCCTATTTTTGGACCACAGTGAAACAGTAATGCTTAAATTCTCTTCATCTCCAAAATAATAATCCAAAGTTTTAGGGAAAGTATATATATCATCAACCAGCTGCCTCTGAAATAAAGTTGTAGAATATTAAAATATAGCTTTCAGTTATAGTAAAGACTTATGTCTGTCATCAATCAGTTATAAAAAACAGTGTATTCAAAATATGAGGATTTTTGTTTGTCATTTTCCCCTGCAGATTAAAGAGAAAATTTAGTTACCTAAAGTCCATTTTAAATTGAATTATTTTTTCAGTGTTATGAAAACTAAAGTAGAAAAAGAGGCAAAGATGCTTTTGATGATTAGGAGAATAGAGACTAACAAACTTCCTTAGGAATAGAGTCTGGATGCGGGCAGGAGACAGCACTGTGGTCTGGAGGACTTGGGTGTTATGAATACAGACGCCGCTAAGACTTCCAGAGCTACATGGAGCCACTGTTGGCAGTCACTTCACCTGTAAAAGCCACACACTGGATACTGCTTGATTAATAACACTGTCTTACAGCAGGAATAATTTTGATGTGAGTTAAGCTTCAGGTAATATTTCTATTAATATAAATAATATTTTAGAAAGAAAGTTCTAAGGTAAGCTCATGATAAAAGCACTTATCAAAAATCTTCCATTCTCTTTTTCAGCTACTTGAATCTTTTGTTAGGGCAAACTCAAGCTTCCATATCCTGACTGTTTGGGTCCAAGTTATTTTTCAAATCGCTTTCTCTCATATTTTTTTTCCTCTCAGCCCCAATCTGTCCTGAAAAAAATGTTTTTTTTCACTTCCATGAATGAGTCTAAAACATTTTTTACTCCTTTAATGCTGACATCTCTCTGCCCAAGGCCCAAAATATTCCAGCACAATTCTTACCTAGCTCCTTGAAAAATAACAATAATGACATCTATCATGAAATTTTTCGCCTTTAAAATTTTCACACCCATTTGCTTACGGTACCACTGATTTAGCAGTGAATAACATGTTTCTTTGTGACCTTTGTATATTATTATTTACCAATTTATAATGTTTTAAAGCATTTTCTTTGGGTAATCCCCATAACTAGATGGTAAAATCCAGGAAGTCAGGACCTCAATGTGCTATTTTAATGTTACATACCAACTTTGGACATCAAAACCCTAAGTAGTCTTTTTTTTATTTTAATGAATATGGTCCCTTCCAACTGACCAAAATAGGGATGCCGTCCTCCAAAGCTAATCATATAATTAGGATCATTAAGGGAGAAATGGAGGACTGAAGTCTGGTAGTTTTTCCCCATAGCATTCCTGTTGGGAAGATAATCTTCAGTAAACCTAGGATTTATATCCATAAAGAAAGCAATCAGTAACTCTGAAACTATTGAATTTAAGCCAGAAAAAAACATTTTCAACATGATCATTAGTCTGTGTGGTCCTGGCATACAAATCTTCATGTTTCTTTCTGCCTTTAATGCAAGATAAAGGGGAACATTTATAATGAAGGAACATAAAATTATTTTGTATTGGATGCCTACTGTATTCTTAGCCCTAAATGAACCTAGTAGAGGACACAAAGGCAGGTGTAATCCAATATTTGCTTCCTCCAGGGAGCCATCAATCACAACTCCCACTTCAAACTGATTTTGTTGTTGTTTAGTCACTCAGTTGTGTCTATTTGCCATGAAGTGATGGGACCAGATGCCATGATCTTAGTTTTCTGAATGTTCAGCTTTAAGCCAACTTTTTCACTCTCCTCTTTCACAGTCATCAAGAAGCTCTTTAGTTCTTCTTCACTTTCTGCCATAAGGATGATGTCATCTGCATATCTGAGGTTATTGATATTTCTCCCAGCAATCTTGATTCCAGCTTGTGCTTCATCCAACCCAGCGTTTCTCATGATGTACTCTGCATATAAATTAAATAATCAGGGTGACAATATACAGCCTTGACGTACTCCTTTTCCTATTTGGAACCAGTCTGTTGTTCCATGTCCAGTTCTAACTGTTGCTTCCTGACCTGCCTACAGGTTTCTCAAGAGGCAGGTCAGGTAGTCTGGTATTCCCATCTCTTTCACACATCTCTTTCAATTTTCCACAGTTTATTGTGATCCACACAGTCAAAGACTTTGGCATAGTAAATAAAGCAGAAATAGATGTTTTTCTGGAACTCTCTTGCTTTTTCAATGATCCAACGGATATTGGCAATTTGTTCTCTGGTTCCTCTTCCTTTTCTAAAACCAGCTTGAACATCTGGAAGTTCATAGTTCATGTACTGTTGAAGCCTGGCTTAGAGAATTTTGAGCATTACTTTACTAGCGTGTGAGATGAGTGCAATTGTGTGGTAGTTTGAGCATTCTTTGGCATTGCCTTTCTTTGGGATTGGAATGAAAACTGACCTTTTCCAGTCCTGTGGCCACTGCTGAGTTTTCCAAATTTGCTGTCACATTGAGTGCAGCACTTTCACAGCATCATCTTTTAGGATTTGAAATAACTCAACTGGAATAGCTGTGAAATATTAGTATAATCTAATAAATATTCTGAATTGATAAGGGTTCCTGGGTCTAAGCAATATAATCCAACTCTAGATGACTGTGCAACAAAAAATGTTTAATAAAATGTTAAACCAGTATTGCTGCTCTTAGATGTTCATTAGAAAGAAGTAAAAGAACATGTCCACCAAAAAAGACATGTATGAATGTTTGCAACAGATTAATTCATAACAGCTTTAAACTGGAAACAAATAAAACGCACATGAGCAGGAGAATGAGTTAAACAAATCATAACATATTCATTCAAAGGAGTACTTTTCAGAAATAAAACAAGTATGAATTACTCCCCCCTGTGATAAAATGGACAAATCTCAAAAATGTGAGGTTGAGCAAAAGAAGCCAGACAGAAACGTATGTATACTCTGTGGTTCTATTCATATGAAGTTTTTGTCACCAAGGCTATCCATAGGGATAAAACTAGAACAGCGCTGCTGTCACGGGAGAGAGAACTGCTGACAAAGAGGCCTGTGACCCTCCTCCAGCAGAAATGAAAATATTCTAAAGAACATCAGAGATCAGAGATCAGATCAGCCGCTCAGTGGTGTCCGACTCTTTGCGACCCCATGAATCGCAGCACGCCAGGCCTCCCTGTCCATCACCAACTCCCGGAGTTTACTCAAACTCATGTCCATTGAGTCAGTGATGCCATCCAACCATCTCATCCTCTGTCGTCCCCTCTCCTCTTGCCCCCAATCCCTCCCAGCATCAGAGTCTTTTCCAATGAGTCAACTCTTCGCATGAGGTGGCCAAAGTACTGGAGTTTCAGCTTTAGCATCATTCCTTCCAAAGAAATCCCAGGGCTGATCTCCTTCAGAATGGACTGGTTGGGTCTCCTTGCAGTCCAAGGGACTCTCAAGAGTCTTCTCCAACACCACAGTTCAAAAGGATCAATTCTTCGGAGCTCAGCCTTCTTCACAGTCCAACTCTCACATCCATTCATGACCACAGGAAAAACCATCACCTTGACTAGACAAACCTTTGTTGGCAAAGTAATGTCTCTGCTTTTCAATATGCTATCTAGGTTGGTCATAACTTTCCTTCCAAGGAGTAAGCATCTTTTAATTTCATGGCTGCAGTCACCATCTGTAGTGATTTTGTAACATAGGAGATGGTTAAAGTGCTATACAGGCTTCCCTGTGGTTCAGGTGGTAAAGAATCTGCCTGTAATGCAGGAGACCTGGGTTTGGTCCCTGAGTTGGGAAGATCCCCTGGAGAAAGGAAAGGCAACCCACTCCAGTAATCTTGCCTTGAGAATTCCATGGATAGAGGAGCCCTATAGGCTACAATCTGTAGGGTTACAAAGAGTCAGACACGACTAAGCGACTATCACTTTCACTTTCACAAAGTGATATATACATTAAAAAATTCTCCAAACTGTACATTTAAGTTCTGTACATTTTAATCTGGTCAAAATGCATCTCAATAATGTTAAAAAAATATATAGAGTAGTTTAACCAATCACTGGGAGCTGCTACAAACTGGCTTTGTTTTCCCCCAAATAATTTGCTGTAACATAATACCTGATTTGATGATATTTGAAGGTGGGGTCTTGGGGAGATGATCCAGTCATAAGACAGAGCCCTAATAAAATGGGATTAGTGTCCTTACAAAAGAGATCCCAGAGTGCTTACTTTCCTTTCTGCCATGGGAGAGCACAGCAAAAAGACAAATGTCTATGACTCAGGAAGTCAGCTCTCACCAGACACTGAATCTGCTGGCACCTTGATCTTGGACTTTATAGCCTCCAGAGACTTTTGCTGAGGATGAAAGAGGAGAGTGAAAAAGCTGGCTTAAAACTCTTAAGAGTTTTAAAAACTAAGATCATGGCATCTGGTCCCATCACTTCATGGCAAATAGGAGGGGGAAAAGTGGAGACTGTGACAGATTTTATTTTCTTGGGCTGCAAAATTTCTGTGAATGGTGACTGCAACCATGAAATTAAAAGACACTTGCTCACTGCAAGGAAAGCTATGACAAACATAGACAGAATATTAAAAAACAGAGACGTCACTTTGCCAACAAAGGTGATGGTTTTTCCAATAGTCATATACAGGTGTGAAAGCTGTACAATAAAGAAGGCTGAGTGCCAAAAAATCAATGCTTTGGAATTGTGGTGCTGGAGAAGACTCTTGAGAATCCTTTGGACTGCAAGGAGATCAAATCAGTCAATCCTAAAAAATCAACCCCGAATATTCGTTGGAAGGACTGATGCTGAAGCACCACTACTTTGGCCACCTGATGCAAAGAGCCAACTCATTGGAAAAGACCCTGATGCTGGGAAAGATTTAGGACAGGAGGAGAAGGGGGCGATGGTTGGATGACATCACTGACTCAATGGACATGCATTTGAGCAAACTCCGGGTGATGGTGATGGACAAGGAAGCCTGGCTTGCTGTAGTCCCTGGGGGTGCAGAGAGTCAGACACGACTGAGCAAGAAAGACAACAAAGCCTCCAGAACAGTGAGAGAGAAATTTCTGTTGTTAATGAGCTTCTCAGTTTATGGTGTCATGTTAGGGCAAGCAGCCTGGATGGACGAAGACAGGAGTTTTTCAGATGAGGGACAAACCACTCCTTTTTTGATGAGAACATGAACACTTTTGTCACCACTGAGCTCTGAACCTTAGTACATCCCTAGAAGTGTGAGCCCCTTTGGCACACATACATTTGTGTGTGTGTGTGTCTGTGTGTGTACTTGGTGTGCACATATGCACGTGTTTTTATGACTGTGCCTCACTGCATTTGCTGTCAAAGCCCCTGATGCTGTGGCTCAGCTTAGGGAACCAGAACTCCTCTTTGCAACTATATCTATGGTTACTGCCACCAGCATGATGCCCGCTCACTGTTCAATCTTATGTCAGATCCCTGGTGAGTCAGGTCTGGCACCATGTATCCAATGAGCAAAGTCTGAATCACAACCCTCTGTCCTAGAGAGGCTGGAATCAAGTACTCAGGAGCTCAGATTTCCTCAACTAAGATTCATAAGGGCTTCCCTTGTGGCTCATCTGGTAAAGAATCTGCCTGCATTGTGGGAGATCTGGGTTTGATCCCTGGGTGGGGAAGATCTCCTGGAGAAGGGAAAGGCTACCCACTCCAGTATTCTGGTTTGGAGAATTCCATGGACTGCATAGTCCATGGGGTCGCAAAGAGTCAGACATGACTGAGCGACTTTCACTTTCAAGATTCATAAAGCAGGAATTCTCCAACAAGGACTGGAAGCGCTGGTTCTCTGGAGTGGATACTGCTTGCTGTCTGTGAAATGTGTTTTCTCCTCTTCTTGTGCATGTGACCAGACTACATTTCTTTATTATTTTTCTTTTTTAGTTCACTGAAGCATGTGTCCAGGACTTCCCTGGTGGCCCAGTGGTAAAGAATCTGCCTGCAATGCAGGAGACCTGGGTTTGATCCCTTGGTTGGGAAGATTCCCTGGAGGAGGGCATGGCAACCCATTCCAGCACTCTTGCCTGGAGAATCCCATGGACAGAGGAGACTGACAGGCTACAGTCCATGGGATTGTATAGAGTTGGACATGACTGAAGCAATTTAGCAGCATCATGTATCTGTGGTCTTTCATGTGACATGTGCAGCTTGCAAGCCCAGGCTAAAGATAATGGGCAGTATTTTCTGTACTATCTTTCCCCTGACAGTCAACTGGAAACAAGAGCAATTCAGTTTTAACCTTATAATGACAGTTTCCTAAGGGACTGCAGAGCAACAAGACAAAAAAGTCTATGTCCTTGAGTTACTGTGTAGAGAGCAGCCACCTGACCATTGAAACTCCATTTCAGGCTATTACACAGGAGGAAAATAAACTTCTACCTTCTTTAATTCAGTTCTCTACTATAGTGTCCTATTCTTGCCTTAAGACAGCCTCCAAAACCAGTCACCAACACCAAGTAGAGTATTTTATGTTCAGTTGTATTTATTTCACCTATGTTAAGTCTATATTATTGGAAATCTTCCTCTTAGTCAAGACCTAAGAAATCTGTATATTAGGAAACACAGCAGCTCTTTCTATATAAAATTTTAAAATATAATTTTATACAAAAATAAAAATGAGTATGTAACTGAATACTTAGGTTATGATATTCTAGTCTAAAATAGGAAAGGATAATATGGAAATTCTTCAAGCAGTGTTTGGATTATACATCTGTCATCAATGTTAACATTTTAAGTAAAACATTGTGTATCAGTTAGGTATTTTATGAACCTGAGTAAATATATATTTGCTAGCATTTACTTAATACATTTGAAATTCATATCATGTTATAGATTTAATAGGCATTTTATCATATTTTATTGGCATTCCCACTAAACATCTGCTCATTAAAGATTTCTACTATTAAAAAAAAAGAAACCAGTGAACTGTATTATGAACTTTGGTTACTATTGTATTTCCTTTTTCTTTGAAGATTATTCAATTTTAATTTACATTTCAAAGTAACCTGTTTCTTGGAAACCTGTTTCTGAAATGCCAAGAGTGTTCTCAAATGTACACATTGTGACCTTTTCTGTAATACACTCATGCTTCTTTAAATTATAAAGTGTTAGCCCGTGTTAGTGTTCTGGAAGATACGGTTTTATATTGCAAGCTGTTTGGTTACACCACACTCTTGTACATGGTATTTCCTCAGTTCCAAACATCATCCCATCCCGTCTTATTCTTATTTGTCATTCAAAGCCCACGCAGTCTCCTATCAGGTCCCCAGAAAGCAGTCTTCTGTTCCGTCTCTCTCTTGTCTGTGTATTTGTACATTGTTCCGTTTTCACAAGCTCTGGATATTTTTAATCATTTCTTTGCATCTCTGCCTCCCTTATTGAATCATGAGTACTGGTGAACAATTTCCATTATGCCTTTATTTTTTTATATTCTCTATGTCTAAAACATAAGTGGCACATTGTAAATGTTTTCCATTTGAGTTTTATTATATTGTAGTGAAGTCATCAGTACACTCCTATACATAACAGTAAGTATGCTTTTCACTTGAATGTTTGACTTGAGATAACATGTTTCTTAATATTTCTCACATTTCCTGCTGTTACTTAAAATGTAGGTGATTCTATTCCACTCTCCCTTCTTTAATTTTATCCATTAAATTAGGTGTAAAGTGGTCTCTCATTGATTTTGATTTCATTGCTGTGATCATTAATGATCTTTAGCATAATTTCACATGTAATCCTTTTATTTACAATCCATAGATTTTCTGTGGTATGTCTGTGCCTCTCTTCCTGCCCTGCAAATAGGTTTATCAGTACTATTTTTCTAGATTCCACATATATATATGTGTTAATATACAATATTTGTTTTTTCTCTCTTTCACTTTCTTCATTCTGTATAACAGGCTCCAGGTTCATTGACATCACTACAGCTGACTCAGTTTCATTACTTTTTATGGATTAGTAATAGTCCAGTGTATTTATATGGTACCACATCTTCTTTATCCATTCATCTGTCATTGGACGTCTAGGTTGTTTCCACGTCCTGGTTATTATAAGTAGTACAACAATGAACCCTGGGGTACATGTGTCTTTTTGAGTTATGGATTTCTCAGGGTTTATGCCCAGCAGTGGGATTGCTGGATCATATGGTAGTTTTATGTTTAGTTTTTTAAGGAACCTCCATACTGTTCTCTACGCTAGATATGTCAGTTTACATCCCCACCAACAGTATAGGAGGGTTCCCTTCTCTCTGTACCACCTCCAGCATGTATTGTTTGTAGATGTCTTGATGATAGCCATACTGGCTGGTGTAAAGTGATACCTCATAGTTTTGATTTGCATTGAATGGACTTGTGGACACAGGTGGGGAAGGAGAGGGTGGGATGAATTGACATATATACACAGCCATGTCTAAAATAGTTTGTAGGAAGCTGCTGTATAGCACAGGGACCTCAGCTTAGTGCTTTGTGATGACCTAGAGGGACGGAGGAGCCTGGTGGGCTGCCGTCTATGGAGTCGCACAGAGTTGGACATGACTGAAGCGACTTAGCAACAGCAGCAGCAACAGCAGAGGGGTGGGATGGGGAAGTGGGAGAGAGGCTGGAGAGGGAGAGAATATGTATACATGTGGCTGATTTACATTGTTTTACAGCAGGAACTAATACAACATTGTAAAGCAACTTAAACATTTTTCCAATTAAAAAAATCTGTTGTGGTAAAGTGTTTAAAAAGTTTTTTTTAGCATATTTCACTAGGTTTTGTATTTTTCTTACTGAATTTTAAGTTATTTTGGCTACTCTAGATCCTTTGTATTTCGATATAAATTTTAGAATTATCTTGTTAATTTTGTTCAAAGAAACCTGCTTTGAATGTGATTTAATTTGTGTTGGATTGAATCTACATGGCATTTGTGATGCATTATTTTGCTAGGTTTGCCGAAACAAAGTACCATAGAACTGGGTAGCTTAAACAACAGAAATTTATTGTCCCTCAGTCCTGACATCTGGAAGTCCCAAAGTGTAGCAGGCTTGCTTCCTTTTGTGTGTGAGGGAAGGATCTGCACCAGGCTTTCTCCCTGGTAGGTGGTCACGTTCTCCCTTTGTCTCTCCACATCATCCTCCTTGTTTGGGTCTTTCTGCCTGTATTTCCCCTTTGCATAGGGACACCCATCGTGTTGGACTAGAACCTATCCAGCTCGAATGACCTCAGTTTAGCTTGATTATTTCTGCAAGGACCCTATCTCCCAGTAAGGTCACATTCTGACTGCTTAGGGTAGGGACTTTACATGAACTGGAAGACACAATTCAACCGATAACATGTAGCTCCTGGCTGACATAATACATAATAGAATCAGAACCTCTTACCGGCAAATTAAAATATTTGGCTCTCAAAGCGTTGGCCAGAACTTGTCACATGACCCTGGCTCCAAAGAGTGTGGGACAGTGCAGTCCACTCTGTCAGGAAGGCCAGAAACAAACATACCTGGTGATTAGCACTAATGATCACTTGCTCTATGATTGGATTTTTTAATATTTTTATGATAAGCAATGGAGGAATTAATGATCAAGTCAAGATACTGGTGATCACATTTTTCTTCTACACAGTAGTCATTTTTCATATACATTAAAGTGTTCTCTTATTTCTTTAAAATTTCCCATGGGTGTAGAAAGATGTAAGGATAATAAAAATAATATTTTGATTCCTCCATTCTTGAAATTTATATAGTTGTAAAACTGTAAAAGTGTCTATATGTAGACTAGTGTCCTATTTAAATGTTATGCCTTCTGAATTCCCATCAGGTTTGAGGAAATCGTGGTAAAACTAAATCTTATTAATGTTTACAAGCATATTAAGAAAAAGGATGCCTTCCTGAAAAATGGGACATTCTACACTTATAATTTGCTATTTCATTTCTAATTTAAAAAAAGAAACTTCATTCTCCATGGCATGGCACATTATATAATACACATGATATAAAATACCTTATAAAATCTAACACATGCTGTATGGTAAATGCTCTCTAGAAATGTATGTCTCTTAATAATATTGAATTTTATTATCTTGTATAGTTAACATCAAATTTCCAAACACTTATTATTTATTTGACTTTTCTTGTTTTGGCCACTACCATAATGTCAGTGTATAATTCAGTGACCCACAGTAATCCTCCATTATTTTCCTTTCCTTTAATATTGTAAGCCACAAATATGTCCCTGTTTATGTATTGATATCATCTATCACAAAGTTATTTTCTGCAGGTGTATGTGTTCCTTTGTTTGATGACCTTAGCTTATTGTTACAAAAAACTTATTAAATATGATTTCTTGTCTACATAAACAACCTTCTTTCTCAGTTTTTAATAGTTAGAGCGACAATGCTAGAACTTTGTCACATATTACAGTGCTTCTTAGAGAATATTTGTAAGCAAATATTAAGGAATGTTCTAGGAAATGAATAAATATTAGAAATGGAATAAAGGAAATAGGAAATAATTCTCCAGGTATAAAGTACTTAAAAGAAATTTTAATTAATTATAAACTTGCTTTTTATTTCAGGTTTATAGAAAATCAATTATTGAAAGCCCATTTAATTTTATAAAATATGTATTTTATATTATATTAAAATGGAATCCAGTCAATGATAGAATGAAGAGGGGCAATATTTAGTGCAAAATGTGGGAAAAGGGAATAGTTGTCTTGCTTCCTAACAAATTCAAAAGCAGTTAAAATATATAGAAATACATATTAAAAATACAGAACTATTTTAAATATATAGAAATACATAGATGATATTGCTTTAATCTGAGGCACGTTAAGTTTACACTGAGACATATCTGAGATGCATTTAAGTTATACTCAGTCATTACAGGTCGAAATGATAAAACCGTAGAGAGAATGATCTTATTCAGCTCATATACATGTGCATCTCAGAGTCCGTGGTATCATGTGGCTATTTCTCTGGTTCATTTTATTCTTAACTCATCTGCTAAACAACACTCTATGTTGTTTATCCGACTGTAGCTTAATTACCCATAGAGACGCACCCTTGAGAAGAGGAGGGTGTGAAACACTCGGTGCCCTCACTGGCATTGCTGCCAAACCTCATGGGAATGAAATTCAGTGACAGCTGTGGAGGGACTTGGAGATCTCTAGGGGAATGCAAAGAAATAATGAAGTGAGCCCTCTGCACAAGTGAATAGGAGAAAGCTGCATTTTGTGTTTCCTTCTAACATGGTAATTCAGCTATCAGTCTACAGTCCTCTGGATAAATAGCCTTCTCCCTAGAATATGGCTGTTTCCCACTTTTTGCCTCATGCTAGACCATGCTGGGATTTCTTTGGAAGGAATGATACTAAAGCTGGAACTCCAGTACTTTGGCCACCTCATGTGAAGAGTTGACTCGTTGGAAAAGACTCTGAGCTGGGAGGGATTGGGGGCAGGAGGAGAAGGGGACAACAGAGGATGAGATGGCTGTATAGCATCACTGACTCAATGGATGCGAGTCTGAGTGAACTCTGGGAGTTGGTGATGGACAGGGAGGCCTGGCATGCTGCGATTCATGGGGTCGCAAAAAGTCGGACATGACTGAGTGACTGAACTGAATTGAACTGAGACCATGCTGCTGCTGCTAAGTCGCTTTAGTTGTGTCCGACTCTGTGCGACCCCAGAGACGGCAGCCCACCAGGCCGCCCCGTCCCTGGGATTCTCCAGGCAAGAGCACTGGAGTGGGTTGCCATTTCCTTCTCCAATGCATCAAAGTGAAAGTGAAGTCACTCAGTTGTGTCCGACCCTCAGTGACCCCATGGACTGCAGCCCACCAGGCTCCTCCATCCATGGGATTCTCCAGGCAAGAGTACTGAAGTAGGGTGCCATTGCCTTCTCCGTGCTAGACATGGTAGAGTTTCAAAAACTGCCTGTAGATGAATGTAGATTTGTGAAAAGTAGAGGAGGTATTTATATCTATTTGTGAGCCCCTTTGTAAAAGTTACTTTAAGAGGTGCTTCAAAGAGGTTTTCCTTTGGTTTATTTGACTTTCTGAATTTTGATTGCTTTCTCTATTTATCTTTTACAAGTAACTAAGACTAAATGAAAAAAGAGCACATTAAAACAAAAGTAAAATATACAACCAATGATATTTGAAAATACACTGAAAGTGTCTAAAGTAATAATTAGGATAATAAGGAGAAATCATTTTGTAGATTTGCAATGTAATTTATTGGTAAGTAATTGTCATAACAGACTTCCCTGATGTCTCATTAGAAAATAATCTGCCTGTCAAAACAGGAGACATGGGTTTGATCCCTGGGTTGGGAAGATCCCCTGGAGAGGGAAATGGCAATCTGCTCCAATATTCTTGCCTGGGAAATCCCATGGACAGAGGAGCCTGGCGCAGGCTGCAATCCATAGGGTCACAAAAGAGTTGGACATGACTTAGTCACTAAACAATAACAACTATTGTTGTAACATTGACATAAATAATCTTGATGAGTGTAGAATTTTAGAAAATTTTAAAAAAGACAGAACAACAACAATAAACAAACAAAACAACCATGATCAGAAAACTACCTAAGAAAAATCGTAAGCAAAATCTGGTGTATGAAATTGCAGAGACCAAAGGGTTACGTTTGTAGCAGAGTTGGATACCGTAACTAAAACTTGCTTTTATTTCCTTATCAGATTATTTAAAAATAACTTAAATCGTAAACCCTGCTGAAAATGCACGGTGAGCTTTAATCTGTTATTCAAATTGACTGGCAAAGTATGTATGTATTAGCATGGTTAATGAAGCATAAAACACATTCTTCGTTGTTTTATTCAAAGACGCTGCTACTAAAAATCTTATTATCTGTACCTGCAGCTATAACTAAAGGAATGGATATAAAACTGACACTGCTTCCTAAATCATATGAACTAAAAATAATTCTGCAATTAAAGAAAATCAAACCTGTTTTCCAGCACACTTTTGTTTTGTTCAAGAAGCACATCATCTCAAATGTTCTATAAGAGTTTAATTCTGATGTTCTTAAATTCACCAGTTACTCAGAACTTGTTGATGTGCTTTATGGAATTTTGTAGACTACTGCTGTCCCTCAATATTTCCTCATGAGTGAACAGCTAATTGATAGCTTCATTTACTCCTAAATTTCACTCTTCATCAATATTTCTGATGCTGGGAGGGATTGGGGGAGAAGGGGACGACAGAGGATGAGATGGCTGGATGGCACCACTGACTCGATGGACGTGAGTCTGGGTGAACTCCGGGAGTTGGTGATGGACAGGGAGGCCTGGCTTGCTGAGATTCATGGGGTCGCAAAGAGTCGGACACGACTGAGTGACTGAACTGAACTGAACTCTTAGTATTCCCTGATCTACCATTCTTATGTATTCACCACTTTCCAATTCATTTCCTGTGCTACAGATTGATTAGCATTGCCCATGAAGCTTTCTTCTTTGCTTCTGGGTCTTTGTTCCTATTTTATTAATAGACACTATCCTGAGATAGCTATATTTGGGCCTAACATAGTGACCAACATGCATAAAGTGATCAGTGGTCTTTGTCTGCCTGTTCAAGTCAGTTCAGTCGCTCAGTCGTGTCTGACTCTTTGCGATCCCATGGACTGCAGCACACAAGGCCTCCCTGTCCATCACCAACTCCCAGAGTTTACTCAAACTCATGTCCATCGAGTCAGTGATGCCATCCAACCATCTCATCCTCTGTCGTCCCCTCTCCTCCTGCCCCCAATCCCTCCCAGCATCAGAGTCTTCTCCAATGAGTCAACTCTTCGCATGAGGTGGCCAAAGTACTGGAGTTTCAACTTTAGCATCATTCCTTCCAAAGAAATCCCAGGGCTGATCTCCTTCAGAATGGACTGGTTGGATCTCCTTGCAGTCCAAGGGACTCTCAAGAGTCTTCTCCAACACCACAGTTCAAAAGCATCTATTCTTCAATGCTCAGCTTTGTTTATAGTCTAACTCTCATATCCATACAAGACTACTGGAAAAACCATAGCCTTATCTAGATGGACCTTTGTTGGCAAAGTAATGTCCCTGCTTTTTAATATGCTGTCTAGACTAAATATTACTCCATTCAAATATTAAGTTATTAGAGATAAGTATAAAGAGTTACCATTTAATTTGAAGAACTGTTTATTCATTAATAGGTGGGTAGTATGAGAGTCCCTTGGACTGCAAGGAGATCCAACCAGTCCATTCTGAATGAGATCAGCCCTGGAATTTCTTTGGAAGGAATGATGCTGAAGCTGAAACTCCAGTACTTTGGCCACCTCATGCGAAGAGTTGACTCATTGGAAAAGACTCTGATGCTGGGAGGGATTGGGGGCAGGAGGAGAAGGGGATGACAGAGGATGAGATGGCTGGATGGTATCACTGACTTGATGGACATGAGTCTGGGTGAACTCCAGGAGTTGGTGATGGACAGGGAGGCCTGGCGTGCTGCGATTCATGGGGTCGCAAAGAGTCGGACACGACTGAGCCACTGAACTGAACTGAACTGATATGTATAAAATTTCATAATCTCTATGATATTCATTGCAATGGAGCCAAGCTGAAATAGGTCTTAAATATGGCAAGGCACATTCTGTTTTAGCAGACCATTGTTGCATAAAACATTATCTTCAGATTTAGGTAAAGCCATCTTAGCATTTTACAGGTCAGGGAATCAGAAGGGACTTTTCTGGGCAGTCCCCTTTTGCAGTCACATGTTAGTAGTGTGTAATAAAGAAGTTGCGATTAGGTGAGTGACTGGTTGCAGTCCATGTGGAGGGAGGCCATATGGGGGGGGCCTCTTTGCTAGGAGTCACCTGCTGCAGTGCCCCGTCTTTGATTAGTGCATAGTCATTCTGCACCTTGTAAGGATTAAAAGCAAAGACTTCTTCTCTTGTGCACTACTTTAATTTGTTATTTCCTGAATCCAAATATGTTTCCCACTGTCAATGGAAAGATGCTTTAACCTCATTCATATGGCTGAAATTCCTTTCTTTTTCAAGGGAGAGGAGATGAGAGGGTGTTAGAATGTTTTTCTTAAATGGACTCACATTTGCTAACTTCAAAATCAACATCTTGAGTTCTCCTTTCGATTCTTGTTAAAAAAAAAATTCAGAGATAATCTTAATCTCATTTAGAGCTGAGTTTTTTCCCACCAGATGGCTTCCCCCAAACCAATCACAAACATAAGAGCTGGTAATGGCATAATGTGTGATAAATCATCTGACGAATTTCCCTTTATCTAGAAGACTGTTCAATCAACTTAGATAAGGACAAATTTAATTATTTCCCAGAAGACTTTAGGGCAAAATTACAATTTCAGAATTTCATTTTAAGCAATACCAAATCCTCATGTTTATATCAGCCAATATTTCAATTTCATCTTAAGAGATTTGTTATTGCAACAATGAGTTTGCTACTATCAAAGGATAATTCTTGGTCAAATATGCAAACATGTTTTATGAATGTCAATATAATGCAAATGAAGCATGAAAAAGGTTTTGCAAATTGCACCAGTAATTCAATGCAATACCATGAATTTGATTAGTCAATGTAGATAGTTCTGAAAACAGAATAACTGAATCTGCCTTTGATAAAATCATTTGGTTGGTTGGATGATTTGTATACTGAACAAAGTATTTTTTGTCTCCCACTGGCTTCCCTAGTGGCTCAGATGGTAAAGAATCCACCTGCAGTGTGGAAGACCTGGGTTCGAACCCTGAGTTAGGAAGATCCACTGAAGGAGAGCATGGCAACCCACTCCAATATTCTTGCATGGAGAATCCTGACAGACAGAGGCTTCTGGAGGGCTGAAGTTTATGGTGTCACAAAGAGTTGCACATGACTGAGCAACTAACACACACACACACATCATTCTATGTGATTATGATTAAAAATGAATTGTATTTTGACCGAGTTTCAGTAGATTCATTATATATCTTAGATTAAATTTCATAGTGCTATGTAATAGCTTAATAATAAGGTTAATTATACAAGTAAATTATAAACTATGTTTATTGTTTAGCAATCCCCCAAATACACCATTTCTTTTAATTTACTGGAGGGATTTAGGGAGGAATCTCCCTCTGCCATTTTTTGTTAAGAAATCATCTTTCTCTGGAACTATTTTAAGAATAATATTGACAATATAATTATTTTAAAAGCGCTTTATTTTTAAATTATTAAATTTATAATACTTATCATTGAAATTTTATTTCACTAGTTCAGTTCGGTTCAGTTGCTTAGTCAGGTCCAACTCTTTGCGACCCATGGACTGTAGCATGTCAGGCCTCTCTGTCCATCACCAACACCTGGAGTTTACTCAAACTCATATCCATTGAGTTGGTGATACCATCCAACCGTCTCATTCTCTGTCATCCCCTTCTCCTCCTGCCTTCAATCTTTCCCAGCATCAGGGTCTTTTCCACTGAGTCAGTTCTTCATATCAGGTGGCCAAAGTATTGGAGTTTCAGCTTCAGCATCAGTCCTTCCAATGAATATTCAGGGTTGATTTCCTTTAGGATGAACTGGTTGGATCTCCTTGCAGTTTAAGGGACTCTCAAGAGTCTTCTCTAACACCACAGTTTCAAAAGCATCAGTTCTTCAGCATTCAGCTTTCTTTATTGTCCAACTCTCACATTCATACATGACTACTGGAAAAACCATAGCTTTGACTAGTCAGACCTTTGTTGGCAAAGTAATGTATCTGCTTTTTAATATGCTATTTATGTTGGTCATAACTTTTCTTCCAAAGAGCAAGCATCTTTTAATTTCATGGCTGCAGTCATCATCTGCAGTGATTTTGGAACCCCCCAAAATAAGGTCTGTCACTGTTTCCACTGTTTCCCCATCTATTTGCCATGAAGTGATAGGACCAGGTGCCATGATCTTAGGTTTCTGAATGTTGAGTTTTAAGCCAACTTTTTCACACTTTTCTTTTACTTTCATCAAGAGGCTCTTTAGTTCCTCTTCACTTTCTGCCATAAGTGGAGTGTCATCTGCGTATCTGAGGTTATTGATATTTTTCCCAGCAATCTTGATTCCAGCTGTGTTTCATCCAACCCAGAGTTTCTCATGATGTATCCTGCATATATGTTAAATAAGCAGGGTGACAATATATAGCCTTGACATACTCCTTTCCTGATTTGGAGCCAGTCTGTTGTTCCATGTCCAGTTCTAGCTGTTGCTTCTTGACCTGCATACAGATTTCAGGAGGCAGGTCAGGTGGTCTAGTATTCCCATCTCTTTCAGAATTTTCCATAGTTTGTTGTGATCCACACGGTCAAAGGCTTTGCAAAGTCAATAAAGCAGAAGTATTTCATTAGTAGTGGAGAGTTAAAATTAAAAGACATACATATATGTAAATACATGCATAACTAAACATGTGCACATGTACATGTGTGCATACTATAACTATATCAGTTACTTATTGCAGCCCAATGAAGTGTCCTAGAACTTTTGGCTTAAAATAAGCAACATATATTTGGCTCACAATTCTGTGAGTTCACACTTGGTCCTGGGCTCACCTGGATGGTTTGTGTGTTTTTCAACTGGGCTCATGCACATGTCTACAGGTTACTTTCCAGCTTGGCTGGTGGTCTCTTAAAATCAGTCAAACTAACTTTTGCTGTTGACAGTTGACCTGGCTTATTAACTTTGGCTTGGCAGTTCAGGGTTCCAAGAGAGCAAGAATGAAAATTCAAGGCTTCTGAAGGCCTCATCTCAGAACAGGCAGAATGTAACTTGTGCAGTAATAGGTCAAAACATGTCGTAAAACCAGCCCAGATTCAAGCAGTGGAGAAACTGATTCTATGAACTGATGTAGAATTGCAAAATTTTATGGCCAGTCTTGCAGTTTTTCTTTCCATCTAATAGATATTCAGTCTATGAATATTGAATTGATACATTTATTCTGAATTTACATATGCTTTTGAATAAAATTTAGGTCTGAAAGAAACAATCTTTGTCCGTTAAATGTAATGAACTTATAGTATCATGGAACCTTGAACTCGAAGTGACTTTTGAAATGGATACTTTAATTATGTTTTTTGATGAACTGATATTGGCCTGTTGAAACTGAGTCTATTAAATGCAGTGACTTTTAGGTGACCCAGGGCTAGAACGTTGGGTCTCTCAGTCCTTGTGCAGCATTGTTTATACTATAATGAAGTCATTATGAACTTGGATATTTAGCAACTTCAAACTCTGCAAAACAACTCATTAGTAGAATGAATTAGCCATAAGTTAGTAGTAGTTTTTTTCTGCATTATATAAAAATATATTAAGTATAATATTCTCTCCATTTTACCCATTCCTCTGTCACCTAATTTACATGAAGACTAAACAAGCATTATTAATTTTAAATGGGATATTATAGATCTTTTGATGAATTTGTGATAAAAATGTAGAGCATGATTTAATAGGGAAATAACTGTCTCTTTATAAAAACTGAAAATGAAATCAAAATTGCTATACAAGCAACATCAAAATACCTCAAGATGATGGATAAAGATGACATTTACAAGGTTTGGTAATGCCGAACGGTAAAGTTTACAGGAAATTAATCTAATATTGGAGACATCTCATTTTTCATCAGAGCAGAATCATAATTCAGCTGTCTCTCCCTGAATTTTGACAAGGTCAGAATTTACCACTATGCAACGCAAATGCTGTAGCTGAAGCAGTTTCATCACATCCTAAATCGGTTTCTGTATAATTTCATCTACAAAATCAAATTCTGGGGCAAGTATCTACCCTTAATATATTAAAAAATAAAACAAGAAAAACCTTGGAAACTTTATGTTCAACTATCACAGAAAAATAAAACTGTAGTTTGATCCATAATTAATCAAAATTATCAGCAGCTGGGTTTCATCCATATTGCTGGGAATTATAATGCAAAACAAAGCCAGCTGTTTCTTTCAGCGTATCAACTCCATTACTGTCTCAAGAGCTATTCTGATTAAGCCTAACATGATGTGATCACTTTCATCAATTTGCAGCTGCTTGTACAGTGTTTAGATTTCAAAATCAGCATATGCTGTATATTCCTAAACGTAAGTAAACTAAATTCACATCTGTGTCATTTAAATGGCTCCAAAATTAATTGGCATGCTTTCACTGAGATGGGTGGGTGTTTTTCTTTTGCTTCCAGATAATATATGCACTTTAGTGAGGTAGATATATTTTGAATAGGACTTAGGTTCATGCTTTAGAGGTTTGTAAAATAATGTAGAACACCTTATACAGGTCATGGCATGTAGAAAATATCAATATGTGTCCAAGACACATATTATTATTATACACTGATCATGAAAAGATTATAAATATAATAAAAACACAATACTAGGGTTCATGGTCTTCATTTGGAAATGACATTAAATGATGATGACAAATTCAGAATGTGCTGTGTTTACTATAACTTCCCTTTTAAAGCAGTCGTATGATTAATTAATTCACTAGTTCAAATGAAAACCATTGAGCCATTTGCTTCAAGTATATTTTCTTTGTTATAGTCAAGAAAAATTTTGATGTTAATAGCCAGTACGTAGAGCATTCTTCCCACCATCATTCCATTCCATTTAAACAGCTCACCATTCAACAAGCTACTTTTGCTTCTTTCAGTTTCCCATTGCAAATCATATCTTTTCCCTAAGAAGTTTATTATGGTGAATTAAAGTAAAGAAAGTTTAGGTTGGCCTCTTGCACTTTAAGCATAACTCTGCACCTTTATTTAAGGCAAATTCCATTTCTTCCCATCTGAGAAACTCTTTCTCTTAAATATTCAGTTGTTCTCTCTCCACTGGCAACTCAGTCTATGAAGAAGCTCAGTTCTATAAAGCCTGCTTTTAAATCCGAGATTGAAAATAACATCTCCTTCCTTTGACAGGTGATTCTCAAATGTAGGCAAACATAAAATACACTTTATCAGAGCCTGTACCAGAAATTAATTTCTAATCTGATCTACAGAAGGAAAATGCATTTAAGCAAGAACCTCAGATGACAGAAGATTCACACATGGAAAACTTTGTTCTGTTCCTATATTTGTACTTCTTTTGGAATATCTGTTATATTCTACTCTGCTACTCATTCATACCCATATTTTTCTAGAAAATTACTGGTGGGAAATGTAAAATGGTACAGCTGATAATGGAAAACAGTACAGTTGTTCCTCATAAAGTTAAAATGGAAATACCATATGGTCCCAGAAATTCCAATTCTGGATATATGTCCAAAAGTATTGAAAGCAGAGACTTGAACAGGTAATTGTACATCAATGTTCATAGTAGCATTATTCACAAAAGCAAAAGATAGAAGCAACTCAGGTATCCATCCACAGGTAAATGAATCAACAAAATGTGGTAGATACATACAATGAAATATTACTCAACACTAAAAAGGATGGAAATTATGACATTTAAAAGCAGGGATATGGGCTTTCCCAATGGCTCAGTGCTAAAAATTCTGCCTGCCAGTGCAGGAGATGCAGGAGATGCCAGTTTGATCCCTGGGCTGGGACGATCCCCTGGAGGAGGAAATGGCAACCTGCTCCAATATTCTTGCCTGGAAAATTCCATGGACAGAGGAGATTGATGGACCGCAGTCCATGGCATCACAAAGAGCTGGACACAACTCAGTGACTAAACAATAACAAGAAACCTTGTAGACATTGTACTAAGTAACATAAGCCAGTCACAAAAGGGCAAGTATTGGGTCATTCCACTTACATGAGGCCTAAAATAGTGAAACCATAAAGAGGGAAAGTAAACAGAGTGACAGTTTTCTCTTGCTGGGGAGAGAGAGGAGTAGAGAGTAAGTAATTATCTATAGATACAGAGTTTCAATTTGGGAAAAAGAAGAGAGTTCTGCAGATGGATGGTGGTGCTGACTGCCCAACATTGTGAAGGTACACTTAAAATGGTTAGAGCAGTAAAGTTGATGTTTCCTTTTTTAAATATAAATTTATTTATTTTAATTGGAGGCTAATTACTTTACAATATTGTATTGGTTTTGCCATACATTGACATGAATCAGCCACGGGTGTACATGTGTTCCCCATCCTGAGCCCTTCTCTCACCTCCCTCCCCATCCCATCCCTCTGGGTCATCCCAGTGCACCAGCCCCGAACACCCTGTCTTATGCATCGAACCTGGACTGGTGATTCATTTCACATATGGTAATATACATGTTTCAATGCCATTTTCCCAAATCATCCCACCCTCGCCCTCTCCCACAGAGTCCAAAAGACTGTTCTGTACATCTGTGTCTCTTTTGCTGTCTCACATATAGGGTTATCATTACCATCTTTCTAAATTCCATATATATGCATTAGTATACTGTATTGGAGAAGGAAATGGCAACCCACTCCAGTGTTCTTGCCTGGAGAATCCCAGGGACAGGGGAGCCTGGTGGGCTGCCGTCTATGGGGTCGCATAGAGTCGGACACGACTGAAGTGACTTAGCAGCTTAGCAGCATACTGTATTGGTGTTTTTATTTCTGGATTACTTTGATGTTTATCATTTATATATGTGTGCTTTATATACATGTATGTATATATATATATATCCACAACTTACAGAAATAAAATATGTTGGGTAAATTTGCTTGTTTATCAAAATGACATAATTAGGGTTAAAATAAGCTTTGGTTAGATGCTCATGGTAAAATTTGTTAAATATGCATGATAGTATTTCAATGGAAATGATTAAAGAATAGATATAGAGGCTTCAACTTCCAAACAGTACAGAAAAGGAAAAAAAAAAAACTTAAATTGATTCAGGAAAAGGAACAAAGGGAGAAAAACAAGTATAGAAGATGCTAGACAAAGGAAATACAAAAATAAGCTAGTAAAGTAAGTCCCAATATATCAATTGTTACATAAATATCAATTATTTAAACTTGGTAGTTAAAAGAATAGACTCACTGCTAAGTCACTTCAGTCGTGTCCGACTCTGTGTGATCCCATAGACGGCAGCCCATCAGGCTCCCCCGTCCCTGGGATTCTCCAGGCAAGAACACTGGAGTGGGTTGCCATTGCCTTCTCCAATGCATCAAAATGAAAAGTGAAAGTGAAGTCGCTCAGTCGTGTCCGACTCCTAGCGACCCCATGGACTGCAGCCTACCAGGCTCCTCCTTCCATGGGATTTTTCAGGCAAGAGTACTGGAGTGGGGTGCCATTGCCTTCTCTGATAGAGACTCACATTGGAGTTAAAAAAACACACAAACTCTGTTACATGTGTTTTAAAAACATTTAAACCACAAATATATGAAAAATTTGAATAGAAGAAGACATATCAGGAAAATACCAACTGAAAGAAATCTGGGAAAGGTAATTTGATATCAGGCAAAATGGACTTAAGGAAAAAATACTGTTATAGATAAAGACAAACCTGGGAAGTAAGATTCTAAATAGTCTCTCTCATATATATAGGTTAAATCTGGAAGAATTCACTAGCCTATTATTAAATATTCAAGGTAGATCAAAGGCCAAGAACAGCCATGATGCTCCTGAAACAATAAAATGGACTTTCCCTTTGAAAATCAATACTTAGTATGCCTATTTTAATTAAAATATTATGATACTGGGCAGGGTAGTGTATCAGAGGGCTCACTTATATGTGCATTGGAGATCTATAATGTAAACAGATAGCACTGCTAATTAGTAAGGGAGGAGGGGCCTACTAAAAACTGGTACTAAGACAGTTGGATATCTATATTTTTATAAAAAGAAAATAAATCCCTTATGCAATAATTTCTGGCCAGGTACAGTTCCAAAGCAATAGTAGGTGAAATTAGGAATTAAAGATGAAGAGCATAGCAATACTGGCAGCCCTTGCTTGCATGAGAGTGCAGGCTTATAAGAACGGTTAAGCAGGGCTTCCCTGATGGCTCAGTGGTAAATAATCCACCTGCCAGTGCAGGAGACATGAATTTGATCCCTGATCTGGAAAGATCCCATATGCTGCATGGCAGCCAAGCCTGTGGGTCACAACTACTGAGCCTGTGCTCCAGAGCCTAGGAGCCACGACCACTGAAGCCCGCTTGTTCTAGAGCCTGCAGCTCTGCAATAAGAAAGGCCACTGCAATGAGAAGCTCGGCACTGCGGCTGGAGAGTAGCCCCCAGTCGCCACAACGAGAGAACAGCCCACACAGCAACGAAGACCCGACACAGCCAAAAATAAATAAATAAATATAAATGTTTTTAAAAAGAACAATTAAGCAAGTTGAAAATATGCAGAATGATCTTCATAATCATTTTAAGAAATTGTTTGTTCCATAACCTCTAAGCTTTGTTCCAAGCATTAAAACTCTTTTACGGTTGCTTATCAATGTATAGGAAAAGAAAAAATAAAATAGAATAAAAAATAGAATAAAACTAAGACTTATTTAGTACAATATCAGTGTAAAACATTACAAACATTGAGAATTAGTGTTTTGTTTCCTTGTAAAAAATAAAAATAATGACCAGTGACTTGCACAATTTCATTGAACATATCCAGTGCTATGGAGCATGCATCTTTCCTGTGCCTTTGGATTAAATTTCTATAGTCTATCCTGTGTGCTTTGAAGGTTGTGCAGCATCTCCAAGGATTCTTTTCATGTGTGTTCTCTGCTGGTGTCGTTTCCTCTGGGACCTCATCTTTGTCATCCCCACCACATTCCTCATTTATGTTGATAAGGTCAGTGTCATTAAATTCCCCTGGCTGCATTATCTAGAGTCTCTGAGACGCCGCGTGTCATCATTCCCGTGTCAGCCGTTTCACCTATAACTCCATTTCTGTTCAGTTTGTATTTCACTCCCGTTGTCAGCACTCTTCTTTCCTTTGTTGCATCCTCATCAGTTTTGGTCAGTTTCCTCCTCTGATGATCTATACTGTTTAAATGCCATATGGGTTTATCGCTGGGTGATAATGCAGCACATGTGCATGCTTTTATGTCTATGCCTGAATTGAGTAAGGCACGCAGAGTGACTAATAATCAACAGGCTCAGAAAAATGTGACATGGTTTGTCACTGACCATGGTAGGCATCTTTTATTTATTTAGCAACTTGTGGACTGTAGAACTGCAGTGAAATTTGTACTTTATGCAGTTATTCATGCTTATTATACCATAGTAAGTGACATTTGAACCATGCTGTTGGGGGATCGGTTAACTAAACCATGATAACTGAAATTTGTGCATATCAGAACCATGCAAATCAAGGGATGTCTGTACTTTAACATGTTTAAAAAGAAATTATAAAGGCTATTTTTATCCTCTTGAGATAGAAAATTATTTTGTAGGCAAGACTCCAGTATACATAAAAGAAAATATCAGTGAATTTTTCTGTATTAAAATTGAAAGCTATTATTCCTCAATAGACCCCATAAAATGGAGAGATAATAATAATAGGCACTTTCATAGAAGAAAAAAGCTAGTTTTATAAAATAGAAATCATTAAGCAAAACTCAAGCAAATATAAATGTTTAAAACAATGAATGGGCAATAGGCAATAAACAAAAATATGTACAGAGTTAAATATATGTTAAGATCATAATTGACCTAATAATATGCTAAAAATTAAAAAGCCTAATAGTAGCAGGTTTTAAAAAAAATTATGTTAAACTCTTGAATATTACCTCATAAAAGTTGAATTTATGTATACCCAGTTTTTGTGTGTCTGGAAATATCTTGATTTCATTGTCCTTTTGAAAGAATTTTTTGTAGGATAAAAAATTCTAGATTGATTGGGTTTTTTTTTTTTTTTTTCCCAGTGCTGTCTTCTAAAGATGTTGTTCCATTTTCTTCTAGCATTCATTGTTTCTAATGAGAAAACAACAAACACCTTTACACTTTTCCCCCTGTACAAAACTTGACTTTTTTCCCCCTCTTGTCGTTTCTAAGATTTTTCTCTTTACCACTGACTTTAAGCATTTTATTATACTGAGCTTTGGCGTGGTTTCCTTCATGTTTCTTTTTTTGGGGTTCACTGAGCCTCTTGCAACTGAGGGATTATATTTTATAAAAAGGATTTATACTTGATACTTGAGAATTTTTACCCATCATTCTTCAAATACTTCTTCCATCCCTCATTTCTCTCCTTTGGGCATTCCAGTTGCACATATAATTAAGCACTTTAAATTGTCCACAGCTCACTAATGGTCTGTTTTGTTTTTTTTTAATATACTTTTTTCACTTCTTTCCCCACTATGTTTCCTTTTGGATAGTTTCTATTTTTCTTTGTCCAAATTCCCTAATCTTTCCTTCTGTATTTTCCAATCTGCTATTAAACATCAGTATCTTTTTTAAAATCCCATGCATTGCAGTTTCCACCTCTAGAATTTATATTTGGCTGTTTTTTGTGTCTTTCATGTCATGTTTCATGTAACATAAGATGCTTAAGTTTTCTTCTACCTTCTTGGAGTGATAGATTACACTAATGATCAGATCAGATCAGATCAGTTATTAATTATTAATTCTATCACATGTATCTTTTCTGAGTCATATTTCTAATTATTTTTCCTCTCTTTTATGGGTTGTATTTTTCTGCTTCTTTTCATACCTGATAATTTTTTTATTAGATACCAGATGGTGCTGGATATTTTTGCTTGCTAAAAATATTTTGGAGCTTTGCTGTGAGATGCATTCAAGTTACCTGAATTCAATTTGATTCTTTCAAGACCTGTTTTAAGCTTGGTTAGGATGTACCAGAACAGTATCTATTCTAGGGCAAAACTACCCCCTTGTTAAGGCAAGATCTTTCTTAATACTGTGATATCAGTACTAAATATTATTATAATATTAGTACTGCTGATCCCTGAATTATAAAGTTTAACATTCTGCCTTGGGAATGGATATTATCCTAACCTTTGTGTGACCTGTAAGTACTGTTTCCTGTAATCCTTTGGGGCTTTTTCCCCACAGCCTCAAATAGTTTCCTCATGTATGTGTTGAACTGTCAGGACTCAGTTGTATTTTGGAGAGGGACGGTGCTCATCTCAAGGGTTGTCTTACTGTGCAACTTTCTCCTCTTCAGTATCCTGTCCTGAACAACACTGGCTTCACTGCTCCAATGTCTGACTCTAACCCTCCTGGTTCTATGGTCTTCGCACTCTCCAGCAAGTGAAATAGGCATTTGTAGGTGACACGTCATTTGATGTCTGTCCCTGTGAATCCCTGAGGTTTTCTTCCCTAATGACCAATGTTCTCTGTGCCAATGTTTCTTATATTTTAGCTTTTCTTTCTTTTTTTTTTTTTTTTTTGTGTAGCAGAGTTTTATTACAGTATAAAAAAGGGACAGAGAAAGCTTCTGACATAGACATCAGAAGGGGGATGAACAGTGCCCGCTTTCTAGTCTTAGCGAGGGAGCTATGTGTACATGCACACACTCAGTCACTTCAGTCATGTCCAACTCTTTGTGACCCCATCCATGGACAGTAGCCTGCCAGGCTCCTCTGTCCATGGGATTCTTCAGGCAAGAATACTGGAGTGGGTTGCCATTTCCTCCTCCATATTTTAGCTTTTCTTATTATTTCACAGGAGAGTTAAATCCAGTTCTTGTTATGAATCAGTATGTAGATTGTTTATTACAGAAGTTTACTCTGTTCTAACTACTGTAAAAAATTATTATAAAAAGAGTGAGCTGAATAACTCGAAATATGCTGCATGGTCAAAGCAGTCAGGCAGCTTTTGTAGCAAGGACACAGATAATTCAGGTTGGATAGCTATATACCTCTCTTGTGTCAAGAGAAAATATTTTCTACAGCTGTCACCTTTGATAACTTGGAAAGCAGACTACATGCCTACTAAGTTTGCCATTCTAGAAGAAGCATTTGTATAGAGCCAGAATGTCAACATGTATCAGTGGTTCCTTGAGGATTATAGCAGGGTACTATAAAAAAAAAAACACATAGGTTTAGGCAAAATTTGTATGCTTTAGAAGCAAGCAGTGGAGTTAATTAATAATTCAGGCCCTTTAAGGTTGGAAAGCTAACTGCAATTTCATTCCTCCCAAGACTGGTGTTTCAGATAGCCTCAAGATATATACCATTGTGTATGTATATGTATGCATGCATGTGTGTGTATGAGAGAGAGAGAGGGAGAGAAAGTAGAGCATAAAAATAAATAAATGGAGCAAGAATAAGTTCCATATCCAGAAAAGATTTTAATGTGAATATTAGCACATAGATCTTACTATAATCACATGTTCCTAGAAACTTTTTATATTTTTTGGAGAATTATATTACTGATGAAATCTAAAACTTAGCCTGAGAAGTATGTGCCTAATTGACATTTGATATAACTCTTTGGATCCCAGACTTACACCTTTTAAAAGTAGACTATGGAAGAGTCTCATTGCCCAAGAAAGGCATACTCTCCTATTTACACTAAACTGTTGTATTAAAGGATCATGGCTAAGTAAAGAATGTCTGAGCAGGTGAATTCAGAGCCAAGAAGAGCAATGGATGATGTATTTCCTTTGCTTGAGGTATTTTCTCCATTTATAGTGAAGATTGCCATGGTTAAGAGTAAGCTGGTCATAACTTTTGGGCTAGCACTTTGACTCAAAGAGATTATCTGAGAATATTTTTCATGTGTGTACAAGACATATGTAAAAGGAATCCCTTTCTAGCATTATTTATAAAAGAATTACTCACACAATGCAGCTGTAAGAACCATTTTATAGATATATGATTTCAAATGTGGGAAGATCTCTAAAACTTAGTAAGATTTTTTTTTTAAAAAAGATTATATAACAGTATCCATGGTATGCTCTATTTCTGCAAAGGAAAAAAAAAAAAAAAACACCAAGGAGTGAACTGTGTATATAAAAGTGCAAATGGGACCTAATTAAACTTAAAAGCTTCTGCACAACAAAGGAAACTATTAGCAAGGTGAAAAGGCAGCCTTCAGAATGGGAGAAAATAATAGCAAATGAAGCAACTGACAAACAACTAATCTCAAAAATATACAAGCAACTCCTACAGCTCAACTCCAGAAAAATAAATGACCCAATCAAAAAGTGGGCCAAAGAACTAAATAGACATTTCTCCAAAGAAGACATACAGATGGCTAACAAATACATGAAAAGATGCTCAACATCACTCATTATCAAAGAAATGCAAATCAAAACCACAATGAGGTACCATTTCACGCCAGTCAGAATGGCTGCGATCCAAAAGTCTACAAACAATAAATGCTGGAGAGGGTGTGGAGAAAAGGGATCCCTCTTACACTGTTGGTGGGAATGCAAACTAGTACAGCCGCTATGGAGAACAGTGTGGAGATTCCTTAAAAAACTGGAAATAGAACTGCCTTATGATCCAGCAATCCCACTGCTGGGCATACACACTGAGGAAACCAGAATTGAAAGAGACACGTGTACCCCAATGTTCATCGCAGCACTGTTTATAATAGCCAGGACATGGAAGCAACCTAGATGCCCATCAGCAGGTGAATGGATAAGAAAGCAGTGGTACATATACACAATGGAGTACTACTCAGCCATTAAAAAGAATACATTTGAATCAGTTTTAATGAGGTGGATGAAACTGAAGCCCATTATACAGAGTGAAGTAAGCCAGAAAGAAAAACATCAATACAGTATACTAACGCATATATATGGAATTTAGAAAGACGGTAATGATAACCCTGTAAGCAAGACAGCAAAAGAGATACAGATGTATAGAACAGTCTTTTGGACTCTGTGGGAGAGGGAGAGGGTGGGATGATTCAGGACAATGGCATTGAAACATGTATAATATCATATATGAAATGAATCGCCAGTCCAAGTTCAATGCATGATACTGGTTGCTTGGGGCTGGTGCACTGGGACGACCCAGAGGGATGGTATGGGGAGGAAGGTGGGAGTGGGGTTCAGGATGGGGAACACATGTACACCCGTGGCGGATTCATGTTGATGTATGGCAAAACCAATACAATATTGTAAAGTAATTAGCCTCCAATTAAAATAAATAAATTTATATTTCAAAAATAAATAAAAATTACAAAAAAAAAATAAAAGTGCAAATATGTATGTAACTGTGCAAGAAGAACTAACACATGCCCTTCATTGCTTATGAGACGAGTTCCCTCTTGAGATAGAATGGGTTGCTGGAGTATATCTCTAGATTATTGGATTTGAGATTTGTCAGAATGAGCACTCTGACACATAAATCCTATACAAGTTACATTATATTCCAATAAACAATGAAGGAACATACTGGGACACTTCAGGTGCAGGCAAGTTAAAAGAACTAATTACTCAATTTTCTCAAGTTGTTCAAGGGAGCTACCCTCAGCTTGGTGGTAATGGGGTATTATAGCCATCCTCTCTAAGATAACTATAAATTAAATGAACTTGTAAGTGACTGCATCAAAAATCTTTTTGTACTCCCTGCCACGTTGCTTTGAATTTCTGTATAGCCATTTAAAATTATTGTTGCTGCTATACTATTCAATTACCCATCTGATTATAAGCTTTGTTATGGGTAAAAGCCATTTGCTAAAGTACAAATCTTATTTTATTTTATGGCCCACAAGGGCAGTTTTCATTCATTTGGAAAAATGACCAGACTGTTAGCTTATACAATCAGTAATCTTTGGTGTCAGGAAAAGACTTTGCAAGGAAGAACTAGGCCAGACTACCCACAAAATGGTAGGAAGAGGAGTTACTCTAAATTTGCATATTCATGTTTTACTCACACAAGCCTAAAAGAATGCTTACAGAGCCATCAACCACTAGATGTGTTAAAGAAGCTGATCTATGTTTCCAACATTGTTCTCATTAATGGAAATGAAGCTCCCCTTTGTCAACTTTTTGCATTTCCCAAAATAAGTTTGAAAAATGCAAGTATAAGGCTTCTCTTGAAATTTTGTTTGGAATATTAGCATAGTAAAGTGTATATAAAAAATGTTAAGACAATAATTTTATCTACTCTGCATTTCTTAAACTAACAGAGGATGCATATATTATTCCTAAAATGCAATTACTAACATCTTTCAGAAGAGTTTTCTCTGGGACTTACCACACTGGGCTTATCATGTTTTAATAGTTTTCCTTCAGACAGAAACTATTCATACCACACTGGAGTGGGTAGCCATTCCCTTCCCCAGAGGATCTTCCTGACCCAGGGATTGAATCCTGGTCTCCTGCATTGCGGATGGATTCTTTACCATCTGAGCCACCAGGGAAGCCCATTCATACCATTGCACATATCCAGTATTTTAGGTTTCATTTCCTTGTAGTCACTTAAAGTTTGGATATTTCAAAACTTCTTTAGTTCCTGCCACTAGTTATTCTCAGAGCTTGCTACTACAGATAGATAATCCCATCCTTTATGTGTAGATGTAAACCAGTTAAAGCCAGGAAGTAATCTGAATTCAGTGATCTTGATAATTGTGTTAGGGAGGTAGTTCAGGGGACTGGAGGAGAAAGCCATGGAGTAGCAGGTTTCTTTCAGAGACTTTCTCATGAAGAGGATCTGATCTAGTGCTTTTCCACACATGTGTACCAATTTGGTGAGGGAGAAAGGTGAAAGCTTCATGGATGCTGACCTGGCCCTATCAGCCCCAAGCCATCTTCTTCCCTACGTGATTTCTCTGTTATACTCTAAATACTAAGTTTCAACATGTAATCTTCCTGTAGGCAAAAAGACTGTACTATTCCATATACTACAGATGCAAGTGTTTGGAAATTACTGTTTTAGCTCTGTCTGTTTACTTCACAGAGATGCAGACTGAGGATGCAGAGAATTTAGGTGATTCACCACTGGTTACAGAGCTTGTGACCTTAGTCAGCTCTTCGCTGTGCTGTGCTTAGTTGCTCAGTTGTGTGCGACTCTTTGGGATGCCGTGGACCGTAGCCCACCAGGCTCCTCCCTCTGTCCATGGGGATTCTCTAGGCAAGAATTCTGGAGTGAGTTGCCATGCCCTCCTCCAGGGGATTTTCTCAACCCAGGGATCAGACCCAGGTCTCCCACATTGCAGGTGGATTCTTTACCATCTGAGCCACCAGGAAAGCCCTTCTACTAAGCTGTAGCTCATCTGACTTTCACTCTTCCTGTTGCTGCCCTTACAAATAGCAAGCCTATTTGATGTCTCTCTTGTTAGAAGTACAGGAGGTGTTCCTTAGAGATGTCTCTCCGACCTCTTCAGTGTAAAGAGGAGATAAGAGGCAGATTGTGTGACTGGCAGAAGGGGCAGGGGACCAGGGCATCTAACTCCCATCAAGTTTTCTGCAATGGTATCCTGTGCTCTGTTAATCACATGGGGAGTATCCTTGAAAAATCCCATACTCCAGCTATTCTAAGAAGTTTGCTTCCAATAGGGGTGCAATCCAAATTCAGTCTACACGAAATAGAAAGAGAGGCTTCTGATTTTTCTGAACTCATTCCAGAAACGATCAATCTCAATTTAGAAAAACATCCTGATTTAAGCAGCCCCTCCTTGTGGGGTGCAGAGAATGATATCTTAAGGGGTATGTCTTATTTTCACAAAACTCACACATGGGCCGTGTGGTGAGTTTCCATACACTATAGCTTCCTAGGCAACAAAGCTAGGAGAGCACCACTATCTCATATGCAAAAGAGGCGATCAAAAAGAATTTCAGAAGTGAGTGTATTTCTCAGGTACTACTCAGAGTTGCTGCCATTTATCAGTATATTTTAAATTCTCTAGAGGCCTACGTGAGTGAATACAATGGTTTGCATGGAATATACTCAGAATTGTCCCAAGAGGTTTCTACATTTTGTTGTAGGATGTCGTGATGCAATAGTCTAATCCATTGGCAATGACCACTGTTTTGATCAAGCCCTTCTTCAGAGTTAAACATGGAGAGGTCCAAGGTGAAGGACCAGCAGGAAAACTATGAAATCACATTGGTATCCACAAATATGCTAAATATTCAGAAGTGCACACAGCAGCAAAGAATAAGCATCTTCTTATTATAATAAGGCAATAAATAGCTATGATAACATTTACCTTATGGTTTGAAAAATGTATTTTATGAAGTAGCAAAGAGGGAATCCTTTCCATCTTTTGTTGTTACACTTAGTCCTTTAAGAGTCTCTGTAACTGTATGGTTTTGGAATAATTTTTTAAAAAATCAATGCAAAAATCCTGTTGGTGAGTCGTGTTTTGATAACCTCTCTACAGAAGCTATTCTGGACATCCTTTACCACTTGCCTGTGTGCATTATCTGTAATTGTCTTTTAATAGACTGAGACTAAATTATTAAGAAAAAACTGCATTGCCAGGGAGTAAGGGTTGTCAGATACTACTGAGATGTAATACATCAAATGCTCAGGCATTCAGCTTTATCTCATAGGCTGTTTATTTTCAGGACACAGGTTTTAAAAAAGTTTTAAACCTGCGTAACCTGTTCTGATTTCAAATGAGCAAAGTAATGAGCACTAACAACAAGGAGAACAATAGAATTAATGAGTCCTGGACATCAGCAACATATTAGATAAAGGATTTGTGACTAAAGGAAGATAATAATGTAATCTTTTTTTTTTTTTTTTTTACCAAGGAGCAAACATTGTCCTCTCAAAACTAATTAAAAGTTCTTAAGGAAAGAGATTTCTTTAATAGTCCAGACTTACAATGGCTTCACAGTTTTTGAGAAAAGTGTATTTTGTAAATGGAAAATTTCGTGATTATCAAAGATACATTTTTTTGTCTTGCATTCTCATCAACGCAATATAATTGTCAATATGTAATCCATTCCTAAACCAGTTCTGCATGGCAAAAGAATAATAATAATAATAATTAAAGATTTGATAAATAACAATCATAGATAAAAAAATTTTAAGTGCTTTCTTTTTAATTATATTTTGCTTTCAGTTGACCTCTGTTTGCCTTGGTCATTTTTAGTTCCTCTGGACATTTCTGCCATTCATGTTAGGAACAAGTGCCTGACCACACACTGTCTTCCTCCTCCATCCTATATTAGAATCCTTTCCATATTTTTCTACTAATATTTTTCTTTTTTAGTCTGGCTCTATTATTTATTGCCATAACTGCAATGGATTCTTTGTATTCAGCAAATGGCAGCCTTCTTAACACAGATCATTAAAACAGACTTTAAAACACAAGTCATTATTCAGCCTCTCAATCTTATAATTTTCTGAGTACAAACAGGGTTATATGGTCTTGTTTCTGATCTAAAGGTAAGTAGTCTATTCTGATCCACACTCTCTAATCTACATTTTAAAAAATGCTAATAGTAAAAGTCTCAATATTTATATTCTCCATGAAGCCATAATTCCACTATTTGGAGTTCTCTCTGTGAAAATGTATGCAAAGATTTTATTAAATCAGGTTCACAACATGGTGTTATTAAATAGAAGTCATCAGGAACCAAATAGCCAACAAATAGGAATGGGCTAAATAAATTATGATGGGCTGATTTATTATTTATAAAATGAAGTAATGAAAATAATTTTAAAATATATATTGAGTAGAAAATATACTTAAAATGAATAAAACTAAATGAAAATCTGTTCAGTATTATACTGTTTCTTAAACATAAATTTTTAAATATGTATAAGTTCATAGAGAAAAACTGCAAAATATTTCATCATACTTCACATATTATCTTTGTTTAGTAGGATGAAATAATAAACTTTCATTTGGTTTTTTAAAACTTCTGAGTTATTAACAATAAACATATTTATATGAAAAGGAAAATGCTATTTAAAAATATACATACTTTGGTTTCTTTTTATTTCTTATTTAAAGGGTGCTATTTTTACCCAAGGCTTACCACTGCATAAAGAACTTTTGATGACTTCCTTTTTTTTTGCAAAGGACATAAGCAATGCCATGGATGAATATCTCTGTGCATATTTATAATCATCAAGCTAAATTTGGACTCAAAACCGGAAATAGAGAAACTGCAATGCTCTTAATTTTCATTTTACTCATGTTTTCATCATTATAAATAAAACTTTAACTAAAAGGATTTGATTTCAGATTGTTCCCTAGACCAAAGATCAATCCTTTTTCTTCCTTTGCCTATAAAATTCTTAAAGGCAAGGATTATATAACAGATTGCTTTTATGTTTACTCTTATGCCAAGGCTTATGGGGTATTTTTGTTGAAAGGAATTTATATTTAGGTATGTTTAATTAAAGGAATATCTTTAATTAAATATATTAAAATATGACTAGATTTATGCCAATATACTTTTATTCCAGATTTACTAGAAATAGAGAGAAATAATTTATAATGTCCCCACTCTGACTAATTTTGGTTCATAAATGTTCAGATACTTTTCTATATTTACTTCTATAATTCTGTGTATCCCATATCAAGTGCTTTTATAGTGCTTAAAATTTCTTAAGCATATGGTGTTTTTACTTTTTGCCTGGTAATGTCCATTTTTCCATTATTTTTTCTATAATGCAGGGTGAGGGATCATGCTTAGAAAGAAATATATATAAATAAACTATATCTATAGATATAAACTATTATAAATAAGTAAACTATATTCCCTTATAGTTTATACATTTGCATGAATTCCCTTCTTGTAATAAAATGTGTGTTGATGAGTATTTTAATACATAAGAAGATGTGACAATTTACTATGTTTTTATTTTAAATGGATTTTTATTACTAAAGTTCATTAAAAGATCAACCTGTTATAAATCTCCTCAAGCTCCACAGTCACCTTCTACATTCTCAAAAAATGTGAGCTCATTTACTCCTTTTTCCAAAAAAGTAAGATTATCAAATAATACCTTTGTCACACTCTCTCCTAAACTATAATGTGTGGTCTGAGAATAGACCACACATAGACAGAATAAAAACTCATTTCCACTGGTGCTTCTCTTCTTTAGTTTCAGAGGATGTGTTAAACACTTGAAAGGCATTTATCATAAATTCTCTCACAGCAGGATTGTGTTTACTTCCCCTTTTCCTCTTTATTTGCTAGATATCTTTTTAACTTTTTAAAATTAATTTATTTTTTATTGAAGGATAATTGCTTTACAGAATTTTGCTGTTTTCTGTCAAACCTCAGCATGAATCAGTCATAGGTATCCATATATCCCCTCCCTTTTGAACCTCCCTCCCATCTCCCTCCATCCCACCCCTCTAGGTTGATACAGAGCCCCTGTTTGAGTTCCCTGAGCCATACAGCAAATTCCTGTTGGCTATCTATTTTACATATGGTAATGTAAGTTTCCATGTTACTCTTTCCATACATGTCACCCTCTCCTCCCCTCTCCCCATGTCCATAGTCTTTTCTCTATGTCTGTTTCTCCATTGTTGCCCTGTAAATAAATTCTTCAGTACCATTTTTCTAGATTCCATATATAAAATATATTTCTAGGGCTTCCCAGGTGGTGCTGGTCATAAAGAACCAATCTACCAATGCAGGAGATGTAAGAGACATGGATTTGATCTCTGGGACAGAAAGATCCCCTGGAGGAAGGCATGGCAACCCACTCCAGTATTCTTGCCTGGAGAATCCCAAGGACAGAGGAGCGTGGCAGTTTACAGTCTATAGGGTCGCACAGAATTGGACACAACAATTTAGTACACCTGCACAAAGTCTGTTTCTAATGTCCATGGTTTTGTCAAAGAGGAAAAAAATGGAATGATAGTTTTTTTAATCTGTTTTTCCTTTACAAAGAAAGAAAAGATTTGATAAAAGAGATTTTTTACATAAAGTCACCTCCTTCTAAGAAGTGTGTGTAGCATGAAAGTGAAAGTCACTCAGTCATGTCTGACTCTTTGTGATCCCATGGACTGTAGCCTGCCAGACTCCTCTGTCCATGGAATTCTCCAGGTAGGAATACTGGAGTGGGAAGCCTTTCCCTTCTCCAGGGGATTTTCTGGACCCAGAGATTGAACCCAGGTCTCCCACATTGCAGGCAGATTCTTTATCATCTCAGCCACCATGCTGCTAAGTCACTTCAGTGGTGTCCGACTCTGTGCGACCCCATAGACGGCAGCCCACCAGGCTCCATCATCCCTGGGATTCTCCAGGCAAGAACACTGGAGTGGGTTGCCATTTCCTTCTCCAATGCATGAAAGCGAAAAGTGAAAGTGAAGCTGCTCAGTTGTGTCTGACTCTTAGCGACCGCATGGACTGCAGCCCACCAGGTTCCTCTGTCCATGGGATTTTCCAGGCAAGAGTACTGGAGTGGGGTGCCATTGCCTTCTCCTCAGCCACCATAGTGGCCAATCAAATATATATCTTGTCCAGTTGGTAACTCAGATGAGTCAAATGCTTTCAATCTAAATTGTTGAGGAAAAACTCAACAATAACTTAAAGGGAAATTCAGGCTGTTTTTTTCTCTGATTCATCAAAAGGATTTTATCTCAGTCAGTTCAGACACTCAGTTGAGTCCGACTCTTTGCGACCCCCTGAACCGCAGCACGCCAGGCTTCCCTGTCCATCACCAACTCCCAGAGTCCACCCAAACCCATGTCCATTGAGTCAGCGATGCCATCCAACCATTCCATCCTCTGTCGTCCCCTCTCCTCCTGCCCTCAATCTTAGTTGAATATAATTTGGAAAAGTTGCAGGGCAAATTATTTGTGGTAGCATCTATAAAAGAAATGATAAAATTTTGATAAGCTTCTTTCATAGGCTGAAGAATCTGTGTTTTTTCCTTTAATAATCTTTTTAATTCCCCCTCAACAATGGTAATTCATAAAATAGGAAATAATGGAGTCTTTATATCCTATAAATCTTGAGTAGACACCAAAAACAGTTTTTATGAAGATTGTGCTTTATTAGATCAGATCAATTTGGTAGTTAAAACACACACACGCACACACACAAACACACACAGAGAATATAATCATATTTCTCTACCAATAACATTTTTACTTTCAGTTTTTTATTTTTTCCTAAGGACTTTTTTGCATAAGGACTTTAGTTTTTCTCAATAAATGTTTACTATAGTAACATTGATATATTAACAGATTTATTTTAATTTCTGGGTGTTTGTTTTTCTGCTCATGGCCCTTTCACCAAGGGACTTTTATGCTGAAATATTCTGATGAATATTATCATTTTTGAGGATGAATAGATTTTCAAAATTCAAAGCAGAGGGAATAATCTTAAAATTAGAAGATTTTAACTATCAAGAGTGTTTTAAATCACAATAGCCTAAGCCTTGAAAAAGGCAAAGAGTAGCATATGTCCCACAATCATTAAGTTGACAAGAGGGTTGAGACAGGAAAAGAACAGTAGGATTTAAATTCTAACCACTAACTGGCTGTATCTTTACTTGAAAAGTGTCCCCCCATGGCCCCCAGTGGTATAGCAAAAGATGTTTGAAAGCTGTAAAAGGTAGAGAAATGGTGCTGAAAGAGAAAGGATATATTGGATTTCTTTTTTACTGAATAAATCTATAACAAAAACCAATTATTTCTGTTACGAAGCCCAACTTCATCTATTCACTATATGGATAGCAAATGGTTGCATTTAAAACATCCTGTTTGCATGCTGTAAAATTGAATTGTGTCGAAACCCAGTTTGATAAATTAATAGTTTTGGTTAAACTGACCGATGCAATCATTCTGTGTAACTGGAATCTCTTTCCAAGTACAAGTTGATTTAATTTTAAAACATTTACTTGAAACTATTTGAAAATGCTTTAACTATGGATGACTTAAGTATATTATAAATGAGAATTTGAAGAACAACTGGACATAAGAAATTGCACAATATAATTTTCAATGATTTCTGCTTTGTGAGTCCCTAAAAGCTGAGTTTTATGTGAGTTTAGGACCCTGAACATAAGAGAGCATATTTCCCTTCTGATCCCTTGCTTTTTCTCTGAACAATTGTGAAGAGGAAGCAACCTGCCTACCATTAATATTGACCAGAGACTTAATTCTTTCATAAGATAAGATTTCTAATTCTTGTGCACTATTTTAAGTCCTCTCAATGGGATGAAATTATAAATGCTCTTTGACATTAGGTTGAATATTAATCAAAGAAAAGAAAGTGAAGTCACTCAGTCATGTCCGACTCTTTGCGACCCCATGGACTGTAGCCTACCAGGCTCCTCTGTCCATGGGATTTTCCAGGCAAGAATACTGGAGTGGGTTGCCATTTCCTTCTCCAGGGAATCTTCCCAACCCAGGGATCAAACCCGGGTCTCCCACATTGCAGGCAGACACTTTACCGTCTGAGCCACCAGGGAAGCTAATTAATCAAGTACTGTTCTAATTTTCCTTAGAACCATTTTGCTAGAAAATATATATAACTCCACCAATGGTTTCCCAAGTATATAGGAGTAATAAAACATAAATATAGAATGTACTTAAGATATTCTAACCTGTACTATCTCAGAAATAGTTGCATGAAAGTGAAGTGTTAGAATCCATTTTTATATTATATACAATTTCATAATTTAGTTTAGCTGTATACGTTTACATCTAACTTACATAAAAGATATGAAATATTTGCAAGATGCTAAATTTTTTGGCCAAGTGATCGAGGCATACTTAGAAAATAAGGCTCAATTTGCTTCAGATGTTTTCCAAATTAATAATTGAGCTTGATTTTTTAAGCATGTAATTGTGACTTAATAAACTCTGCACCATTCTATTCAAATACTCTGGACTTCTGAAAGAGTTAAAAATGCTTCCAAAGCTAATTTGCTCAAAAGTTATAGCTTATGCCTTGGGGAAAATCTCAATTATAATGTGTCCCAGTGACTATGTATGTATTGCCAGAACCAATTATGGGTAGTTAAGTTCCCTGTCTTTTCCCAAAAAGGCTGTATTAAAAGGAAACTATGAGAAAAACTATCAATAAATCAGAAATTGCTTTTTTACAAATAAGTAAAAATGTTAATTGACCTATTTTCAGTTTCCAATGAAATAAAATCATTTTGTCATTCTTAAAACAACTTACTGATTCTTGTAATTGAAGTGTATATGAATATCTGTTTTGTTGAGAATTTATATGATGCCTGTTGCAAGAAAAAAAAAAAACCAGAATGGAAAAGATTTCCATACTGATTGCACATTTCATTGTAGAGGGGTACCACAGTAACCTATGGCTAATGTTGTCATTCCAAGGATACAGTTGTCAGCTGCCATTATGTTTTAAAAAATGAACTATAGTCGATTTATAGTATTGTGTTAGTTTCGGGTATATATAGCAGGGTGATTCAGTTATGTATATATATTTATTTTTTTCAGATTAATTTTCATTACAGGTTATTACATATAGTGAATATATTTCCCTGTGCTATACAGTAAATCTTTATTTCTTATCTGTTTTATGTATAGTAGTAGTTTGTATCTCTTAATCACGTATTCCTAGTTTATCATTCTCTTCCCTTTTTTTATCTTCGGTAACCGAAAGTTGGTTTTATATGTCCATGAGTCTATTTCTGCTTTGTATATAGATTTATCTGTATTTTACTTATAATTTTTTTAGATTTCATATGTAAGTGATATAGTATTTGTCTCTTTGTCTGATTTATTTCATTTAGTAAGATATTCTCTAAATACATCCTTGTTGCTGCAAAGGGCCCTATTTCATTTTCTTATGGCTAAGTAATAATCTGTTCTATATATACCACATCTTCTAAAACCAGTTGTCTGTTGATAAGCACTTGGGTTGGTTAAGTATTTGTTTATTATAAATACTGCTGCTATGAACATAAAGGTGCATATGTCTTTTCAAATTTGAGATTTTGCCTTTTCGGAACAGACAGGAGTGGAGTTGCTAAATCAAATGATGTGCTGTGATGGGCTTCTGTTGTGGCTCAGCTGGTAAAGAAACCGCCTGCAATGAGGGAGACCTGGGTTCAATCCCTGGGTTGGGAAGATGCCCTGGAGAAGGGAACAGCTACCCACTCCAATATTCTGGCCTGGAGAATTCCATGTTCTGTATAGTCCATGGGGTTGCAAAGAGTCAGACACAACTAAGCAACTTTAAAAAGAAGAAGAATTATGTTCTGTGGTTAGTCACTCAGTCATGCCTGACTCTTTGTGATCCCATGGACTGTAGTCCTCCAGGCTCCTCTGTCCATGGGGATTCTCCAGGTAAGAATACTGGAGTGGGTTGCCATGCACTCCTCCAGGGGATCGTCCCAACCCAGGGATCAAACCCAGGTCTCCCGCATTGCAGGCGGATTCTTTACTGTCTGAGCCATCAGGGAAATCCAAGAATACTGGAATGGGCAGCCTATCCCTTCTCCAGGGTATCTTCCTAACCGAGAAATTGAACCAGGGTCTCCTGCATTGCAGGCAGATTCTTTACCAGATGAGGTACCAGGGAAGCCCATGATAGTAGCTCTATTTTTAATTTTTAAGGAACCTCCATACTGTTTTGCCTCAGTTTACATTCCCACCAACAGTGTGAGAAGGTTCCCTTTTCCCTACACCCTTTCCAGCATTTATTATTTGTAGACTCTTTTCTAATTGGGATAAGGTTGCTTTGAAATGTTGTGTTAGTTTTTGTTGTACAGTGAAGTGAATCAGCTATATGTACACATATATCCCCTCCCTCCTGAACCTCTGTCCCACCCAAGCCCCCATCCTACCCATCTAGGGAACCTCGGAGCACCGAGCTGAGCTCCCTGTGCTATTCAGCAGGTTCCCGCTAGTCGTCTGTCTTAAACATGGCAGTGCGCATTTGTCAATCCCAATCTCCCAGTTCACCCCACTCCCCGCTGTCCACACATCCATTCTCTACGTCTGTGTCTCTGTTTCTATTTGGCAAATAGTTTCATCGATACCATTTTTCTAGATTCCACGTATATGTGTTAAGATACAATATTTGTTTTTCTCTTTCTGGCTTACTTCACTCTGTACGACAGACACTCGGTCCATTCCACATTTCTACAAATGGCCCAGTTTTGTTCCTTTCTATGACTGAGTAATATTTCATTGTATATATATACTACATCTTATTTATCCGTTCATCTGTCAGGGGACATCTAGGTTGCTTCCATGTGCTGGCTACAGCAGCTCATAGTGCTGTGATGAACATTGGGGTAATGCATCTTTTTGAATTATGGTTTTCCCAGGGCATATGCCCAGGAGTGGGATTGCTGGGTCATATGATAGTTCCATTTTTAGTTTTTAAGGAACCTCCATACTCTTCTGCTTAGTGGCTGTATCAATTTACATTCCCATCAACAATGTAAAAGGGTTCCCTTTTCTCAACACACTTTCCAGCATTTGTTGTTTGTAGATTTTTTGATGGCTATTCTGACCAGTGTAAAGTGACAACCTCATTGTAGTTTTGACTTGCATTTCTCACTAATAATTTAGTGATGTTGAGCATCTTTGCATGTGTTTGTTGGCCATCTTTATGTTTCCTTTGGAGAAATGTCTGTTTAGATCTTCTGCCCATTTTTTAATTGTGTTGTTTGTTCTTTTGATATTGAGCTTCATGAGCTGTTCGTATATTTTGGAGATTAATTCCTTGTCTATTGCTTCATTTGCAAATGTTTTCTCTCATTCTGAGAGTTGTCTTTTTGTCCTGTTTATGGTTTTCTTTGCTGTGCAAAAGTGTTCAAATTTAATTAGAGTCCAAGCTGCTGGATTATTTGTAGACTTTTTGATGATAGTCATTCTGACTGGTGTGAGGTGATACCTCATTGTGGTTTTGGTTTTGGAATACTTTGAGAAGGATAGGCATAAGTTCTTCTTCGTATGTTTTGGTAGAATTCTCCAGTGAAGCCATTTTTCCTGGACTTTTGATTGCAGGGAGTTTTCTTCCAGATTCTGTTTCACTTCTAGTGATTATCTATTGATAATCTTTCTTTTAGCATTTTTATTACCTCCTTTTTGAATTCAAGGTCGAATAGACTGGGGGGGTCCATTTTATTATTTGTTCTTTCAGGGGATCTCTTCCTTTAATTGAGAGTAGTTCCTCTGTCTTTTCATTTCCCTATCTTTGCCTATCTTTCTCTGTCCCTATGAATTTGGGAGAAACAGGTATCTATTGTGGCCTTTAAGGAATATTTTTTGTGGGAGCATCCCTATTATACTGTGTAGGTCCAACGTATCTGCTGCAGGGGCGTTTTGGATACGAATGCCAGCCACATCTTTCCTCAGCGTGCTGGCCACTTCCCTTGACAGTGATGTGACTGATGTGATAGTGTGCAGAGCCTGCACCGGATGTGGGGCAGGGCCTCCTCTTTGCTCTGTGGTTATCACAGCCCTTGGACAGGGTCTTAGCTCCAGCTGTTGGAGTGGAGGCCCTGAGGGTCAGGTTTGATAAGGTGCCCTTGCCCTTCAGCATGTGCTGTGTCTGGAGGGAGGTAAGTCAAATGAAGCAAGTGAGATTCCACGTTCACAACGAACCTGTGCGCCACCCACACAGGCATCTGTGGTTCTGTCCAGAAGCAACTCAAGGTCTTGTCCTTTTTTCCGTTGTGTTCGTCTCAGACCTGGGGTTGGGCTGTGCTGTGAAGTGAGCTGGTTCTGGGGACTGGTGCATTGGGTTGCAGAAACTGAGAAGGTTATGTTGTCCCCTGGAACCTGAGCTGCCTCTGTGGAACTGGGGCTGTATGCTGTGAAGAGACCAACTATCCGGCAGCGAAGAAAGTTTCAGCATCACACATTTGAAAGCAGCAGCTGAGAAATAATGAAAACTTTTCTTCTCAACATAAGGTGTTGAGACTCCTCTAAGCACCCGTTACGCAGGTGATAAAACTACAATTAGCCACAGAAGCAACAATAATTATAAGTGTTCTTAGAAGCTTTCAAATTAAAGCAATAAAAGCTTTATACTTTATAAAGTAAAACTGAATTCAGAAAATATTTTCACATCTTTTGTTGCAGATGAAATAGCTGTTTTTTTCCATTAATATTACTGATTGCTATTTGAAAGAAAGACTAGAATATTATCAATTATTGGATTATTTAGTTTCTATTTCTTTTCCTGTATGTGTAAACTGGTTTTAACCAACTTTTAACAGTCACTTTAAACAAAAGTTTATAACAGTGGTAAAGTATAATGCTGCTTGAAGGCTCGAGATTTTGTCTCTTAGATGTGTCTGGAAGACTCTTACTGACTCTCAAAGCTGATTATTTCTGGGAAACTTATCCTTTGGGCATCTCAACTGCCCTGCTGTTTGTTCTTTTCTTGCTGTATACCAATTTCATCATCTCTGTTGAAGATAGTGGCCCTTATAAGGTACGAAAGATTCTCAGATTTAGTGGGCACATCTATTTTTTTTTTCTCTCTGTTTTGTAAACACCAAATAGCATTAACATTATATTAGAAATTCTGAGATTTAAGGAAAGAATCAATGTTTGAAGCATCGTGTGATGTCCTAATAATTTTTTTTATATATGACCTAAAATTTTTTAAAAAACAAAATATATGTTCAGTTCTTATTTGGCAAAAGTGATTTTAAAGTTCCCATGATATAGATCAAACTTTTAGACAGATTTAAAAACTTAGTTCCAGGCAATGTAGAGGAAGAATATAAAGTAAAATGTTCTTTGCTTACTACTAATGGATAATCTACTTTTGTTTTTAATTTTGGGGGGCATTTTACTTTATCTAAATGTACATATGTTATGTTCTGATTTAGTAAAGAACAAAAGCATAGTTTTTGGTTAATTTCTCCATGTCTATCAAAATTATCATGAATTAATCAAAGAATTAGTTTATGTAGCACCTTCACCTACAAGGAACAGCCTATAAGTTTGTTGGTCCAAAACAGTTAATCAGTAAAACCTCCAGGTCATTTCATCTCAGGAACTATAGTAGCATGTTTTGACTCATGAGGAATCTTTTTAGCAACTTCAATCTAATGGAAAATCTACTCTCTTGCAAAGAAAAGAGAATACTGAACTTTTATCATCACCACAAAAGTAGGAAGCAGTGGGAAGGTAACACACAGAGAAAACCTGAGATGATAGAATCAAAATTTCTATGCAAAGTATTAGCAAATTAAAATCCAACGATATATAAAAATGGTAACATGCCAAGACCAAGTATCCCAGGATAGCTAGGTTGGTTTAACATTTGAAAATCAATATAATTCACTATATTAAAAGAATAAAGGAAGAAATATATATGATCATCTCAAGGATACAGAGAAATTATTTGATAAAATTTAATATTCATTTATAATAAGAGAAAAAAATCTGAGCAAATTCGGTATAAAAGGAAACACAATTCAGTAGACAGTTGGAACAAAAAATCATCAACCAACATCACCTTTAATGGTGAAATAGTAAAAAGCTTTCCATTCAGACTGGGAACAAAACAAGAATGCTTCCAGTCTTCATTATATCAGGGCTCCTTGAAAATACAGTGAAGCAAGAAATTTTTTAAATGTAAGGATTAGAAAAGAAGAAATGAAACTGCCATCATTGAAGGTAATATTGCTGTGTTATGTAGAAAATCCGAAATATTAATTAGCCTTGTATCCCTTATTGTGATAATTACAAAGCTACAAGATATTATCCATCAGTATACATAATGGATCGTACTTAACTATTACAGCCAAGAATAATGGATTAAGGGATACCTTATATAGAAGATTTCATTAACCAGGCTTATTTCTGCTTTGAAGTACAAAATGTTTTGAAAACCTTATGACAGCAAATTTAATCTTGACTACATTTTTAGGAAGAGGATGCTACTACCTCTGTAGGTAACTTTTTAAAAGCAGAGGAAGTTAGGCACCGAGCCAGGTCATGATTTGCAATAGTTAGTCTGACATAGTTTACTGAACAGCATAAAACCATTTCAGTAATTCGTAATGAGAAATGCAAAAGAGGAAAACTTTCCACCTCCTTGGTTATTAAAAGCAAAACTCCAAATGGAACTGGAACCCAGCAAGGTGACATGGTGATGCACCCTGAAACACTTTCATAAATTTAAGTGTGAACTGAGCAGAACTTAGTTTGCATGTTTTGGATTAAACTCCAAGTGCTTTTTAAAAGGCTTTCTATCCCTGGTGGCTCAGTGGTAAAGAATCCACCTGCCAGTGCAGGAGACACGGGTTCATTCCCTGGTCCAGGAGGATTACACATGCTGTGTAAGCTAAAGTCCATGTGCCACAACTCTTGAGCCTGTGCTGTAGAGTCTAGGAGCCACGGCTATTGAACCCACATGCCGCAACCACTGAAGGCCACGTGCCCCAGAGCCTGTTCTCTGCATCAGGGGAAGCCACTGCGATGAGAAGCCAGCGCACCACAACTGCTTGCCTCAGCTAGAGAAAAAGCCAGTGTAGCAACGAAGACTCACCACAGCCCAAAATAAATGCAAAAAACTATAAAAATAAAAAATCAAAGTTGTCTAACAATTTTTTCAGTAAAACTGAGTAGTTCATTGCTTTGACAAAATACACACTTATCAGCTACTTGAACCTAATTAGCAGACAAGGAAGAACTAGTATAAACCAAATATCATGTGGAGAGAATGCAAGTCTCAAATACATAATCAAACAAAACAAAATTGTGATTAAACGAAATGTCTGGAAAACATTTTTGTTGTTGTTCAGTCGCTCAGTCATGTCCAGCTTTTGCAACCCCATGGACTGCAGGACTCCAGGCTTCCCTGTCCTTCACTATCTCCCAGAGCTTGCTCAAACTCATGTCCATTGAGTTGATGATGCCATCCATGCTCAAGAGTCTTCTCCAACACCACAATTCAAAAGCATCAATTCTTTAGCACTCAGCTTTCTTTATGGTCCAGCTCTTACATCCATACCTGACTACTGGAAAAACCATAGCTTTGACTATACATAGCTCTTAAACATTTACCTCATCTATAATAAACTCTTTTTCTGAAAGCATTCAAGTATTGAGGAATTAATTTCATTTTTTAGAAAACATTCTAAGGGACAATTATAGAATATTAAAATTTTGTATGAAAAGGGAAAGCATAGTACTATGGTGTTTTTGAATTGAAACTACCCTTCATAATCTAAAGTGAAGATCTGGTACACAGAAACGACTTGGGAAATTTTTTGCAGCTTATATTATAGACAGAGGTTTGCTACATATCAAACATCTTAATGTCTCATTTTAATAAGAAAAAATGCAAATACCAATTCAGAGTTAATCAGCCTTGGAAATGCTCATTCATACAACTCACAAATGACAATACATTAAAAATTTCAACTGGATTAGTTATAAGATGTATAGAAAAGAAATAAAATACCATTAGGAGCATAAAATTGGTGGGAAAATAATAATGATAATATCCATTTTAAAGGTGAGGCTTCTGGCAAACTGTTAGTATAGCCTTTTCATTTGATGACTTGGTAACAAACTAGTAAAAAGTCCTAAAAATTTTTGTGAGGCACTTGTATATTTAGAAATGTCTGTTAAAGCATCTGCCCCTGATGCAGGAGACCTGGGTTCAATCCCTGGGTCAGGAAGATCCCCTGGAAAAGGAAATGGCACCCCACTCCAGTATTCTTGCCTGGAGAATCCCATGGATGGAGGAGCCTGGTAGGCTATAGTCCACGGTGTCGCAAAGAGTCGGACACGACTGAGCGACTTCACTTTCACCACGGAAATGGTTAAAGTATTAGAAACATGTTTCAATATAGAAATATTCCCCAAAGATTACAAAAATTATATAATTTTTCAATTGCTTGAAAGTACAAGTTGTTAATTAGTTAAGTAGACTGTTTCCTTGCAATGGAATAGTATTCAAGTAAAACAAATATTATATATTATTGCAGAGATTTATTTTGCTATAGAAATACTTGATTCAAATGTATAGAAAGAATAAATATATTATGAATTTATTTTATGCTATTCTGCATAGTATTCACATATTACAGGGATTGCTTCTTGGTGCCAGTTTTGTAAATACTTATTTCCTTTTTCCTATGTAGCTGTCTTTCATTTGGGTTTTTCTGAAGTATAAATTATTCATCCTTTTCCCAATTAATTTTACATTTCTATTATATTCCAAATTATTTCATATCCCATGGACGGAGGACCCTGGTAGGCTGTAGTCCATGGGGTCGCTAGGAGTTGGACAAGACTGAACAACTTCACTTTCACTTTTCACTTTCACGCTTTGGAGAAGGAAATGGCAACCCACTCCAGTGTTCTTGCCTGGAGAATCCCAGGGACAGGGGAGCCTGGTGGGCTGCCGTCTATGGGGTCGCACAGAGTCAGACATGACTGAAGCGACTTAGCAGCAGCAGCAGCAGCAGCAGACTTATTATAGTCATTGTGTATTTTGGAATAAATAGCATCAGGAGATAAAAGTCTTCCTTCATTATTTTCATTAAAAAGTAATTTTGAATGAGTTGTAATTATTGTTCTTCCAGGTAACTTTATGATTAGTTCAGGAAGGTGTATGTAAAACAAAATATACAAACAAATCCTTTCATTTCTAATCTAATTAGAAAAGCATTATTCAGTATTGGCATCTTTAAAGTATTTAATCTCTTCATCTAACTATGTAGAATACTCTCAATAATCAATCCCTCTTTGAGTAAATTTTGTGACTCTTCATATCTTTCCTATAATATTTCTGACAGTTTTGTAATTTTAAAATGTTGTTTAATTCTTCTTGCTATTGTGAATGGAATATTTTGCTTAACATTTTAAATTCATCATTATAGGTAGTATATGTGGCTTTATCTTGAAAAAATGAAAAGAACAGTAGCACATACCTTTTTTTGGTAGAGCTAAAGGGCGATATTTTGGCAATTTAGGTAAATATGTTCATTTTGTGGAGAAGAAAGTGGTGACCCACTCCAGTATTCTTGCCTGGGGAACCCCATGGACAGAGGAGCTTTGCGAGCTACAGTCCATGGGGTCACAAAGAGTCAGCCATGACTGAAGTGACTTAGCACATGTTTGTTTTGCAAATGAAGAATTAAATTCTATTAAGTTATTTGCCTCTAGTCACATATAGCCTACTGCCTAATATCAGTAGATAATAAATATTTGCCCCATAACTTTTTGTTAAATAAACATAATCAATTAATGCATAACTCATACTCACGCTCAGTCACTCTAGTTCCTAATTTAAGGAAAGAAACACATATTCTCATCATAGACATTTCCATTCAAGTGTTGTCAATAATTTTTTAAGAAATCCTTGATAATCAAGAAATTCTTAAGGCATTTATATTTTAATTAGTCTGAGGCTGTTATAAAAATGTGAAGAATCATCACTGCATCAATTTCTGGAAAAGGAGAGCTACATGACCAGAGAGCAGAGAACAAAATGCCCGAAAAGGCCACAAATCCATTCCACCTGCTGGGAGGCCGTCACTCTGTCAGCACAAAGGATGAGCTGCTGGCTCGTGTCATAAGGAAACATTCCAGTGCCTCCCAGGACCTTAAGCCACAGACATCTCTTTCATCGGCTTTGCATGGAATTTCAAATAGACCATTGCAAGACAAATTGTTCAAGCCTTTCTATTTCCTTTTTATTGTTGATGTGGTTGTTACAGGGAAAATGACCTTGCATATAACATAAAGTACTTTTTGTTACTTTCAACTAATGTTTTATTTGTTTTGAAGGCAATTTATCCTAAATTGAATATAGAGAGCCTAGAGTGCAATTGAAAATATGATTCTGTCCAATTGCCAATTAATCAGGAGATAAAAGCACTTGAGCAGAGAATTGGCCAAACCCTCCAGTCAGAGGGAAGAGGAGACCTTCTTTATCATATAAATGAAGACATTTCCCATTAAAGAAAAAAAAAGTCAGAAAATGAAAGGCATTATTGTCACATTACCCAGATCATTTAATTTTGTTTTCTCCTCTCTTATAAAATTTGTCACTAAACAAGTAGATGACATTGGATGTCTGTGCACTGCTGCTGGTACCTTAACTTCCAGCATGATTTAGAGATCCTTCCTTTGATGCTTTGACAATTCAAGCAGATTCTAGCACCTCTCCTGAGTAATAGACATTTGCATTTTTGTCTTCTTACTTATATGGGCTTAAATTTAGCAGGGTTGTTATTTCCAAGTTCAAGGAGAAATGTCTCTGTCAGCATGTGATCTTGTATCTGCATAGAAATAAGTTAATTCTGACAGTTGTTCACAAGCATTACAAAAACTTTGAGTAAAGTGAGATGTCATCTTAAACTCTGGGATGAAGGTAGCCACAATCTTTTTATAATTCCAAATATAACTCCTCTTCTGCCTGGAATAGCCAGTGTCTGGTCTGCCATTAAATTGTCCTTGTATCCATCAAGAAGGGAATATCTTTTCAGTGTCATCCAGGCTGGGGAGTGACTTCACTTGTCCCCTGGGCACTTGAATTATTTTGTTGAATTTAAGAATTTTTTGGAGAATTTTCAAAGCAATGGGATAAAGGTAGAAGGATTAACACATGTACCACTGTCCTTCACTTTCGTATCATATGTAGATAATGTGGCTATATGTCTGTGCAAATCTGGTTTAAAAGGCAAGTGAAAGCCAACAGACCCTTGTTTCCAGCTGCATACAAATGAAGACTGATTTTACTCTGTTGTCAAACAGCGTTTCCTTTCTTTTTCTTCCTTCCACAGTGAGCCGCCAAGTTGTCTGATGTTTCTGAGTTGTGTGGTTCTGTCTGCTGCTGTCTTGCCCCAGCTTCTTTGCATCCGTTCAGTGTGGGTGCTTATGCAAGCTGACACTGCATCTTGCCCTGTAGCCTGCTGGGGTTTCTTTTGCCCATCCTGTCGAAAGCAATTTCATTTTACCTGTAATACAGCAGCTGTTTGTGTACCCTTTTGTCATCCAGCCACCACACATTAACAAAGGTTTCATATTTCAAAGGAATAAAAAAGTGACTTTACTGCTAATAGAAAGGCTATATTCCAGGAATTCATTTGTAGACAATCTACCTGGAATTTACAAATTGTTAGAACCTTGCTTAAAGCTTACAAAATACTCCCTGTTATCCTAAATTTTTGCTATCAGCATCCACATCATAAACATATAATGGAGCAGTTACTTTTTTTGGACAACACTGAGCAAAGGGATTTACCAGAATCATCTCATGCAATTTTCTTCCTCATAAAAATAACATAAACGTTGAGAGAGGAATGAAGAGAAAAATCATCAGTAGAACATGTAAGTAAGTCTCTCCTACAGTCATAGAAATTAGTGAGGATGGGGGACAAAGTTCTGCAGACTACTCAGTCACCTTATAGAGTGATTAGAAATACCAATGAAATGCCTAATGAAACCAAATATTTAATTTTTCTGTACCTCAGTTTTCTCTTCTCTAAAATGCATGTAATAGTAATTCTAGACTATCTTACCTGTCTCCTGAAGAGCCTGTATGCAGGTCAAGAAGCAACATTTAGGACCCTTTATGTAACAACCGATTGTCTCAGGATTGAGAAAGGAGTACAGCAGGGCTGTCTGCTATCACCCTGTTTGTTTAATCCATATGCTGAGCACATCTTGAGAAATGCTGGGCTGGATAAATTACAAGCTGGAATAAGTGTAATAGGTAGGAGAAACATCAATGACCTTAGATTTGCAGATGATACTGCTCTAATGGCAGAAAGCAGAGAGGAACTAAAGGCCCTCTTGATGAGGGTGAAGGAGGAGAATGAAAGAGCCAGCTTAAAACTATTAAAAAAAAAACTAAGGTCATGACATCTTGTCCCATTACTTCATGACAAATTGAGGGAGAAAAGGTTTAAGTAGTGACAGATTTCATTTTCTTGGGCTCCAAGATCATTGCGGATGGTGACTGCGGCCATGAAATCAGAAGACAGTTGCTTCTTGGCCGGAAGGCTATAACAAACGTAGACAGTGTGTTGAACAGCGGAGACATTGCTTTGCCAACAAAGGTCTATATAGTCAAGGCTATGGTCTTCCCAGTGGTCATGGGCTGTTGTGAGCACTGGACTGTAAGGAAGACAGAGTGCTGAAGAATGGATGCCTTTGAACTGTGGTGTTGGAACTGCTCAGAGTCCCTTGACAGCAAGGAGATCAAACCAGTCAATCTTAAGGGAAATCAACCCTGAATACTCATTTGAAGGACTGATGCTGATGCTGAAATTCCAGTATTTTGGTCATCTGATGTAAACAGATGGCTCACTGGAAAAGTCCCTGATGCTGAGAAAGATTGAAGGCAGAGGGAGAATAGGGCTGTCAGAGGATGAGATGGCTGGATCATATCACCAATGCAATGGACATGAACTTGGGCGAACTTCAGGAGATGGTGAGGGACAGAGAGGCCTAGTGTGCTGCAGTCCACAGGGTTGCACAATTGGACACAACTGGGCAACTGAACAACAAAACCAATAGTAGTCTGAAATAGTTTTGAAATAGTCTAAGCTTACATTATTATAATTTATTTTGTTTGAAACAAAGCATGAACCAGATGTGAATGAAGCTGAATAGAGAATTGCTTTAAGAAATATCAGAATATAGCAGAGCTTTTGAGTTTGCTTACAAATCCCAGCTCTGCTGACGGTATCAAACATTTTGGTAACTCATAAAGAATAAAAATGTGAATATTTATGTGGGAAAAAGGATCAATAACACAAAGAGAAATTATAAAACATAGAAAACATTTTTTAATGAGTCAGATGAATGCTTTATAGTGAACAAAAAGCCATTCCAACAATTTACTGTGATATATACATTTTCTTTATAGCAATAAAAATAGTGTTAGGCATTAATTTCTACAGAATCATTTCTATTCAAATTAATGTAAAAGTATTCTTTAAAGCACTCACTGTAATATTCCTTGCTCACCATCATTTATTTTTAAACTACTTATATATTATTAATCTTCATGATTTGGAAAAATCATTATTGGAGATAACAAGGATGCTGCCGTATGTAGATTGATGCATAATCTTTTAAGTTTTCTTTTTTGTGTATGTTTTACCCAGTAGATTTAGGTTTCAGATTTTGAAATGAAATTAGTTGAAACAAGATGATTAAGAGAAATTTCAGTGATTTTGGAAAATCTCAATCGTTTTCTCTTCAATATTGCCTCTTTTGTCTAAAGCTCCAGTAAAGGAGATATTAGACATTTGAATTCGTGGTGCCATTGACATAGCCTCCTTTCCCCCTACCCTATACTGAATTTTGTTTCCTTCCTTCAAATCAATATTTCTGTTCAGCGATTCCCTGTTCAGCCATTTCTTATCTTCTGTTTAATCCATCTATTGAATCTTCATCTTTCAATCTCAAAAATTACAGTCTTCTGGAAGTTAAAATTACATTTCTGAAAGTTCTATTTGATTCTTTTCCTATATTGCTGTTCTTTCTTGGTAATCTAATTGCTGCCTCATATGCTACCTTGGGGTTTCCTGGTGGTTCAGATGGTAAAGAATCCGCCTGCAATGTGGGAGACCTGAGTTCGATCCCTGGTTTGGGAAGATCCCCTGGAGGAGGGCGTGGCAACCCACTCCAGTATTCTTGCCTGAAGAATCCCCATGGACAGAGGAGCCTGGTGGGCTACAGTCCATGGGGTTGCAAAGAGTCGAACACCACTGAGTGACTGAGCACATGCTACCTTACATTTCTGTAGTCATTTTATACATGGTTATTCTCCTTGGCAACTGTGTGTTCTCTGACACTTTGATCCTCAAAATTCCTTTGTGGGCCTGGGCAGTTGTTCACTGTTTGCACTGGTGCTCACGTAGTGCCTTGCCCCCTGTGTTCTTTCTGATACCTGTGTGAAGTCATATCTGCCTATTCTCCATCTGCATGACTAACGAGTAGTTGTATTGGGAATGTTCTCTGCCAGGGAAATTTTACATCTGCTTTTGCTAGAAGTTGGCATACTTCAAATTGAAATATTTGAAGGAGGAAAATGGCAGCACTTTCTCCTTCTTTGAGTGCGTCAGCACCATCTGGGTGCCCAGGTATAGTTCCCAGGCCTAGCTGCTGGGCCAGGGCTCTGTGTTTGGGTGGGAACATTGTCAGGAGCATTCACTGTCAAACAAGGTTGGTTCTCTAGCTTGCTGTTGCTGACCACTACCAGATCCAGTGTACACTCATGGTTTGTTTCCTGTTTTATTTTTCTTTAGACAAGGTGAAGGATGGGAACCTGGCATGCTTCAGTCCGTGGGATTGCAAAGAGTCAGACACGACTTAGAGACTGAACAACAACAGAGAAGGTTCATGTAAGTTTTACTGCTAATTATCTGTCTCTAACAGTGACTGTCAGTTAAGGGTTTTCTGGTTTTCATTTGTTAGACAGCAGGATCCTTGCATTTTACCCACTCATTGGTTTAGATCCTTAAGTGAACCAATGGACACTGCACCCTCCATGAATGACTGCATTGAAAAGGCATGTCCTTCTGCAGGACCTGTTTCTTCACGCCTTTCTTGCCTTCTTCTCTCTGTCTCTTTGTCCTGTCCATCCGTGTTTTTCATGACCAGGACCGTGTAAGTAATAAAATCAGTGTGGAATAGTAGAAACCTGCTCTTGTAATAATCATAATAAAGCAACAGTTATATTTGGCCCCATTCCACTGGCTCACCTTTCCTTGTAATTAACTTTTCAAGAGGGCTACGGTATAAATTAGATATGCTGACATTGGCATAATATTACAATATCATCTTGTACTTCACACAAGCCAAGTACCTACCCTAGAATGCACAGACTATTTATATTTGGAGTAGAGAAACACCTGAACTTTCCTTTGAATTATGCTCTGTTTCAGTCCAGAGAGAAGGAACAGCATAGATAAGGCAAAGATTAAGGAATGTTTCTAGATTTCTCACATACCCATTTGGGAAATTGAACTTAAATCTAATAAGAATGTCATATTGATTTTATGTTCAATCATATACATACTGATTTTATTTTTTCTATTTTTTTCATTTATTTGTGGCCTTATGACAGTAAAAACAGGCAATAAAATGAAAAATCAGTCTCACTGAAGATTGCCTAAGAGAAAAGCAATTATTTATAGGCCTCTGTAGAGAATTTCAGAATCCTCCTTCCTCTTTTTAATTTTTCAAAAATTCTAAAGACATTCATTTTGCAACATGCATAGCATCTTGGTAAAAATAAATTGTTTAATAAAAAGATACATAATATATTCCTCTGAGGAATGGTAACAAATGGGATATAAGTTCAATCTAAGTATAAAATAAATAATGAAATGCCTCTCAGAACATGAAGGAAATAAAAAAGAGTATGTATTTTTGTAGTGATTCATAATACAGTGTTGAGTTAGCAAAAAAGTAGAGAGCTAGCATTGAATAAATGTGTGTTCTTTGAAAACAACATCCATGATACAGAAGGAACACATCCTACTTCTTTTCTCAAATAGTCTTCCTGTATCTAAACTATACAGGTGCATCTTTTTAGGCATATCCATATCCCCACTGGAAATCAGTCCTGAATATTCACTGGTGGGACTGATGCTGAAGCTGAAACTCCAATACTTTGGCCACCTGATGTGAAGAACTGACTCATTTGAAAAGACCTTGATGCTGGGAAAGATTGAAGACAGGAGGAGAAAAGGATGACAGAGGATGAGATGGTTGGATGGCATCACCAACTCGATGGACATGAGTTTGAGTGAACTATGGGAGTTGGCAATGGACAGGGAGCCTAGCGTGCTGCAGTCCATGGGGTTGCAGAGAGTCAGACATGACTGAGCGACTGAACTGAACTGAATTGATATCCCCACTGGACATTTTTCATCATTAGTAATAGGATTTCATATTAATGTCTGTAAGACTGAAAGGTACAACAGGGCAAATGTTGTTCAGTCGCTAAGTTGTATCCTAATTCTTTGCACCACCATGGACTGCAGCACACCAGGCTTCCCTGTCTTTCACTTTCTCCCAGAGTTTCCTCAACTTCATGTCTGTTGAGTCAGTGATACCACCCAACCATCTCACCCTCTGTCTCCCCTTTCTCCTCCTGCCCTCAGTCTTTCCCAGCATCAGGATCTTTTCCAGTGAGCTGACTCAGGTGGCTAAAGTACTGGAGCTTCAGCTTCAGCATCAGTCCTTCCAACAAATATTCAGGGTTGATTTCCTTTAAGGATGGACTGGTTTGCTCTCCTTGCAGTTCAAGGGACATATAGCTTAATTTCTTTCCCTGGAAAATTTTGTGCTTCCCACCAAGTTTGAATGTCTTCTTCTGTGTAATGCAATGCACTGTGAGATTACAGAGGAATGGTAAATACCATGGGGAGACTGAAACAAATACGGTGCTGCTAAAGTCAGCAAGGCGAAGTCCATGTTTATCCTTTTATCTCTGAAGAGTTTACAGCCTGCAGATGTAAATATACATTTTATCCTATGGGTAGAATGTAATGCTACTGAATGCTATTGAAATGGATTCTATAAAGTTAGAAAATTAAAAAAAGCAGGGGCTTGAGAAACTTGAAATTGAGATATTAGATAAAGGATGAACTGGCAAAGGAGGCCAGGAAAAGGGGGCCGAGATTGTTGATGAAACCATGGAGAATACAGAATCACAGAAGTCAGTGATTATGTTAAAAGTGGTAAACCATGTGAAATATTCTAAATTACAAGTCTAATAATGATTGGAGCTTTTGGATAGGATTGCTGGTAGGTAAGCCATTGGTGACACTGACAAGAAGTGCTTTGGTGAACGCTGAGGACCAAATGAGACTGGAGTGGGCTGCAGAGTGAGTTGTAGGTAAGAAGGTAGAAGGTGTGCTTGTGCCTTCACTCTTTTGAGTAGAGTCTCAATTGAAGCAGAAAGCAGGAACATGTCAACAAAGAATGCAGAGTTAAGAAGAGCTTCTGATTTCATTACAACAGTCAACAGACATGAGTTAAGTAATTCTGTGATCCAGGTCCTCTTCCAAGTAATGGGACCACAACACTGCCTGAGACTGAGAAAACCTGTCTTCTCATGGAGCTAATGTCCCAGTGGTAGAAGATAGAAAATATTCTTGATAATTATGTATCATGTATAATATATTACCTGGTGATAAACACTAATGAGAAAAATAAAGCAAAAAATCAGAGTAGGGCCATATAAAATGACAGGTGAAATTGGAGACAGGTCTCACAGAGAAACAGGGCTTTTGAGTAAAGACCTGAAGGGAACGAGAGAGCTACCTTGTGACTTTTCAAGAAGAGCATCTCCATGAGGAGGAAATTCAAGTACCAAGTCTCGGAAGTGAGAGCAGGTATGATGCCTTCCACCTACAGGAGTAAAAACTACTGTAGCCAAATAAGGAAGAATAAAACTAGAGAAAATCAGACAGATACATGGAACACACACATTCTAGCATACCAGGGGGTTGCTGTGGAGAATATGTCTTTTACTCTGAGACAGGCAGACACTGGGGAAAGGACAGGCCAAGACTCATGTTTTAACAGGAACCCAGTGACTGTGGTGCTGTGAACACTCTCTGGAGCCAAGGCAGACGTCAGAAGATAGGTCGGGAGCCTATCACAATAACTGAAAAGACAATATGGTGCCAAGATCAGCATGGTGCCTGCTGGGTTCGTCCTGACTTGTGATAGAATTCTGTGTTTCTTTTTAAGGAAGAGCAGGTAGGATTTTCTGATGGAGCAGATGAGGCTTTAGCTGGAAAAAGGAGGAGTGGAAGGTGGGCAGAAGTTTTAAACATCAGTAAGGGAAAGAATTGATTGCTATTAAGTCAGATTTGGATGGCTGAGAGCAGCAGAAGTTCTGGAAGAGAACAGGGAAAGGGTGCTCCTAGACGTGCACCTGGAGACCCCAGTTAGACTGATACAGGACATGCAGACCGGAAGTTCAGGGGAGACACAGAGCTGCAGGTGTAAATGGAGGAGTTATCAAACTATAGATGAGAAGCAATGAGATTGGATGAAATCTCTTAGGGGGTCACCGTACATAGGAAAGGAAAGAAGTCAGCAACTGAGACTGGGGTTACAGATTTAAAGGTTAACATGAGAAGGAAATAGGAAAGGAGTTAATAGGAATAACCAAAAAAGTAAGAAGAAACCTAGGTGATAAGATGCCCTGTGAAGGACGTATGTCAAAAGGGCCAGAAAGTCAATTTTTCTAATGTTGCCACATTAGATAAGATAGAGACCCTGAAAAGTTCAATCAGTGTTAAGTGCGGCAGAAAAAAGTCAACATGGCAAGGAGATGAAGAGAGCCTGAGAAGTTAGGGCTGGGAAGACCTCTTTGAGAGCAGCTGTCAGAGAGTCCTCATGTGGAGTGAAACCTGAGTGAGGGAAAGGAACCAGACCTGCAAAGATGCAGGAGAAACGCAACTCGGACAGAGGAATGGAAAGAAATTAGCTTGGCAAGCTCAGGGAATGGTAAAAAGCCATATGGCTAGAGCAGTCTTAGTGGCAACAGCCAGGGTAAGGGAGACACCACTGGAATGGATTGTGTGAGTATTATTGACCTGATTTATAATTAAGAATATGTCTCCACTGCAGCGAGAGGCCACTGAAGACTTTTAAGTAGGGAAATAATATGTGCAGCAGAGACTCTAAGGGCAAAAAAAGAAGGGAAAGAGTTCCATAGTCACATTTTTAGAAAGAAGTATTGGTTAGTGATAACAAATCCTGGTTTGTAAGGAATTTTCCTGGTTTATCCATGTTGTCCCAGAAAAATTACTGGTATTTCCCACATTGGATAGTAAATTTTTTGGTCTTTTTAATATCAGTTCATATAGTAGCAAAATTTTCTAAAATATTTGTTAAAACGTTGGGACACGAAATATTTTCTTTTCCTTCTATTTTGCAAATGATGGAGAATAATTCTGATGAGAATGACCAAGGCATCACTCCATGCAAATAGCACATGATGCTTTGTACCGGACTCCTTTCTCATTTCCACTCCAGGATTTGATGAATTATATTATTTCACATTAGGTTGAGAATTATGATCCAGTTCTAAACCTGCATCAAGAAATTATCCAAATGGATTGTAAATCATCTTTTTATTATCCCCCCAGTTGCTGCTGAATTGTTTAGATAGGAAAGAGGTTATCAAGCTCTTTTATTAACTTGGACAAAAGTGGAAAAGCAATAAAACACCCAGAAAATTGCCACACAGGGGCAATAAAGTTGTGATAAAAGTGACTAGGATTTTGTTATTCATATTTGCTATTTGGCATCCAGTGCTTAGAAACAGAGAAGGGGGCCTTATTTTATGGTCAATAAATTATTCAAAACCTTTGGGTTGTAAAGTTAAAGCAATGAAATACTAAGTATTCTTTCTGGTCTGTTCTTTCCCACTTTCCTTCATTACTATGTAGCTAGGCTTTATTTAAAATGGAATCTGAGAAGGAAAAGCAAAGCATGAGGCAGCTTACTTCCTCCAGAACAAAACTGTAGCATTAAAATCTAAAGTATTTAAAAACCTCAGAAATCCAATCCAATTGAAGTTTTCTAGGAACCAAGCCACATGCTCCCTCTTGGCAGTTTTAGATGTTTTGCTACTGCAGTCAATGCCACATAACTTTTCTTCTGAGTTTTTAATATTTTATTTTTATTGTTACAAAGAGTCTAAAGTATAAGCCTCATTGATGTAGGGTCTAAAACACAAGTTATGTGGAAATAAACTGTGAACATAATTGTAAACAAAAGGAAAAAAAATGTAAATATCCCAGCTTACACATTCAGCAACTAACCCTTGGGTTTCCTTGGAAATGTTTTATTCCCACTTTTGATCCGTGGGCACCACCATTTGGCTCCTTCCCTGTAGGTTTTGTGGTAACTTTAGCATTAAGAAAATGACTGACGGTCCACAGTTCTTTTTGGAGATGTCAGCATGAAGTAGAAATTACTTTCCTGAAACTTTTTTTTTTTTCCAATCAGGTCGTTGCCCTCATTAAACAAACAGACAAATAAGCAAGCAAACAATCTCAACAATACACAGTTGTCCACGGTGTAAAACCTCTCAGTACATTGTATATTGTACACATGTTATTTCACAGACCGGTCATTCTGTCTGTAGCTTCTACCGCGAGCCCCACAGTCAGCTCCCAGCTGAGTCAGGCATTTTGCATACTTCATACTTCTGCTCATTTTATTTCTCTTCTGATGCTTTGTTTTTAAGACCGTATTAAGTGCCTTCCTTTCTTTGAAGCTTTCTGTGACCCCCTGGGAAGAAGAATCTCTCTCCCTGCCATCTTCCGTTGCACCCAGCTTCAGGGTGGTGGCGCTAAACTGTTTTGAGCACTGTTCCCGGGTGGTGGCTTCAGCCTTGTGCCACGCTGTGTGGAGTAGATGTTGTTTCTGCCTCCCTGTGCTTAAAGCCGCTGAGACTCAGAGAGGCAGACAGGGAGCATTCGTGAAGTGAAGCGCAGCCGTTGGGAGGGACACCAACTCACTGCCCGTTTTGACTGGCCCCACACCCACACTATTCCCTACCTTATAGGGATGGCATGATAGTAGTCCTACCCTATCATCTTTTATTATGGTTATTTTTCCAGTCACTTCGGTAGGCTCACTTGATGTTTGTGAGTGTAAAGAAGGAGGCTCCTGTATTTATGTCTGTAATGTTTAAAGTTCTAAATTACCTCCAGTGTCCAGCCTCAGTTTCACCCCAGGGCCCAGCAGCCAGCTCAGCTGGAGTAGCCCTCATCTCCTGCAGCCTAAAGCTGAAGAGCTGAGTTCCACCATCCAGTCCCTCCTCCAGTCCTGTGACCTCTAAGCCTCTGAGGAGGGCTGGCCAAAGGCGAGCCTGGCCCAGGACCAGAGCTGCCTGAACCACCATGGGGACCTGAATGATGGGTGGCTTTCTCTCCCTAAGACTGCCCTTTTAAAACCAGTTTTCCAGCAATTCTAAATGCCTCCACTTGGGCAGAGGGGAAGGTGGGTGCATGGTCATCTGCAGAACTGGTCTGCTTAGATGCTGCGCTGGGTGATTTCGAGAGACTAGCCATGGAAAGCATGGCCGTGCCGTCCCCGGGCCACGCTCCCCGCATGCTGAGAGACTGCAGAGGCAGAAGTGCTGTATCCTCTCGCCTGGGGGACTCACTTCTGCCTCTGCAGTTTCCCTTGGTTCACTATGCTGCTGAACTTGCACATCACTTTCTCATAAGACCAAATCAGGGGAAAAAATAAAAGTCCTTGGGTTTCAATGTTTGAAGAAGATGTGACCGGATCTGAGGGTGGCAGTGTCCTCAGCTGGACACTGGTTGCAAGGACTGGGCTTTAGTCGTCTGTTTATAGTCCTCGGAAAAATTAGGACATGCGTGATTGCTTGCTAAATGAATTTTAATGAGATAAAATATGTTTTCTATTGGATCATCATTAATGAAGAAGCTGTATTATCCTTGGGGACCCATAACATAGCAGATGTATAATTGCAGAGAAGCGTACTAGTCAATTAAAAATTCACATGCTGCTGTTTTCTGATTCATAGGCTCTGGAAATTCATGGTGTATTGGGGTCATTTTCTGCCTCTTTTTTCTATTTCTTTCCTTTTGTATATTTTACCAATGAGTGTTCACGGATGCTGCTCAAACCACGATTCCATATCTTCATAGATATTAGTCCTTGTGCAAGCCAGAGACATACAAGACTGCTGTGCCTTTAAAAACTATTCGTTTTTAAACATACAATTCCATGGACTTGTCACTTCTTTCCCTTGTAACCTGAAAATTCATTCATTTCTTCTGAGCACTTGTGAGTTAGCCAGTGAGGACACAGTAGTGCATAGGTTTTTGAGCTGATCTCCATCATTACATTTCCCCCCTTACAATCCATTCTTCTCAGAGCAGCCAAAATGGGGTTTTAAAATCATAAATCAGAAAATACCATTCCTATACTTAAACCCTCAAGCAGCTTTTAAATGCGCTAGTCCAGGCTCTGGGCCATCATTTGCCAGGGTCCTTCCTGATCTCTGGTCCTTTTAAGGCTCTGCTACGTAGGTTACCATTTGATCACCACTCTCCAGACACCCAGGGCTTTCTACTCTAATACACCACGTCTGTGCCTACCACAGGGCCTTTTCATGTGAGGCTCTCCATGTCAGCCGTAAAGTCAGCTCCTCAGAGACATAATAATGGATCCACCTTTCAAAAGTTTCTCTCTGCCCACACCTCGGTACCCTCACCCACACCTTGGCACCTTCAGCATTTGGTGGCATGGCCTATATTCTGCACAGCAACTATTGATGTGTGACAGTATCTTACTTATTTACAAATAATTTTATGTGAGTGCCTAGAAGTTTCTTCTACACCTGCCTTGTTTCTAATTCCAGGGACTCCGTAGCTGTGAAGCCATGGAATCTGCCATTGCACTTGCTTAATAAATCAATGGTGGGTTATTGCCTTTACATGGAAATGATGTGAAGGATCCTTCTACAAAGTTATGCTATGACTCCGCTGCCATCATTTCAGAAAATGACATTTTATTTTATGACTAAAATGTTAATCATAACATGTAAATGTTACATGATTTCAGTTCTTTTTTCAGCTAAATAACTTGCAATCTTTTTTTTCCCTTGTAGTTCCTTTTGTTTGCTGTCTTTGTCTTGAGATGTTAAATGCTTCTTTAGTTATTTCTTGAGGAAATTACATATACATGTTTTAAAAATATATATGTTTTAATATATTCCATATATATGTTTTAAAAATTATTTAAAATTTTCATATATATGTTTTAAAAATTATTTTAGGTATAACTCAATGTATGTTTGAAATATCATTACTTTCCAAAATGCAAAGCAGCCTGCTGGAGATCTTTAGTATACATTTAGTGTTATCTGTTATGGCTTATTAAGAATATATTTCCTGAGGGAAGGTGACAGGAATACTCAAAGACACATTACGTGCCTAAATTATAAAAGCAAAAATAATTTTACTGGTTTCCTCAGGAGGATGTTGCATTTTGAACTGAGTTGCCCTTGGTTATATACTTTTTTTCTTTATATTGTCTTTAATTTATAAAACATTATTTTTCTTCCTCCAAATTCTTTAAATATTTATGAAGAATTACTCATGAGTAATCCATATCTTCCAATCTAAACATGTTTCTGAATTTCTTTTTGAGTACTGGCATTCATATTTTAGAGAAATGCATCGAAAGTAAAATAATATCTTTTAAAAGCATTGAAATACTTGGTAGCTTTATCTTTAAAAACTGTGTCTGCTAACTGATGAAAAAAATTCTAAACAACCAGCAATGTATCATTTCAAACCTCCAGGTAAATTTTCATATGGGCTGAGATATTAGTTAGCTAAGGTTGTGACAACAAGATACCACAAATGGGGTGGTTTAAACAAGAGACTGGTTGTCTCACGGTGCTGGAAGGGACAAGCCCCAAATCAAGTCATTGCAGGGTTGGTTCCCCCTGAGGACTGTGAGGGAAGGGTCAGTTGCAAATCTTTGGCTTGTAAATGACTGTCCTTTACTCCTATCTTGTCACATTATCTTCCCTGTACCTATTTTTAACTCCAAATTTCCCCTTTTACTAAAGACACCAGCTCAGACAGTAAAGAAGCAGCCTGCAATGCCGGAGACCCAGTTTCAATCCCTGGGTCGGGAAGATCTCCTGGGGAAGGAAATGACAACCTACTCCAGTATTCTTGCCTGGACAGTTTCATGGACAGAGGAGCCTGGTGGGGTCACAAAGAGTCAGACATGACTGAGTGACTAACATACACACCAGTCATACTGGACTGGAGCCTGCCTGAAGAACCTTGTGTTAACTTGATTAACTCTGTAAATACCTATCTCCAAGTAAAGTCACATTCTGAGTTACTGGGCGTTAGGACTTACATGTAAATTTGGGGCTACACAAGTCAACCCATATCATTACATTAGCCTGTTACAAAGCTCTATTTTTTAGCATCAACTGACTTTCCTTATATTTCTCACATGATTATGTTATTGCATTCACCAAAAGTTTCGTGTGAGTTTTTCCATTAGATGTTACAGAAAATCCTGAACGAACTTTTTGGCCAACCCAATATTTTAAAAATATCTCAAATTGATTTATACTTTATGTCTTATATAGATTCAGTGTGAAAATAGAAACAAAATTCCTGCTAACACAATGACTTCCCCTATCCGTTCTGCACAAAAAGAGCCTTTGTTGAAATAAGAAGCAATCGGACGTGAAGGGTTCAGTCGGTGAGAAGCTCTCCGCTTCATTCCCCAGGTCATCCCACTCCATTGCCCTCTCTCTGATCCTGTGTTATCTTGTCGGTTTTAATGTAGCATCTTTCCTATCTACATGAACTATGAAAATTCATTTGCTAACTAAATCTTGTAAAATTCCGTTATCAGTGACTCAGTACATGTGTGAAGATTTGGCCTCAGAATCTTTTAAAAATCAGTTCACAGGGGATTTTTTTGTTTGATTTTGTTGGGTTTTTTGGCTGCTGCGCACAACATGCAGGTCTTAGTTCCCTGCGTGTTCAGCGCATGCTCAGTCCCTTCAGTCATGTCCAACCCTTTGCAACTGCATGGCATGTAACCTGCCAGGCAAGAACACTGGAGTGGGTTGCCATTTCCTCCTCCAGGAAATCGAATCTACGTCTTCCCAACCCAGAAATTGAATCTACATCTCTGTATCTCCTGCTTCGCAGATGGATTCCTTACCACTGAGCCACCAGGGAAGCCCTTGACTAGGAATTAAACTCTTGCCCCCTGCAGTGGAAGCTTGGAGACTCAACCACTGGATTGTCAGGGAAGTCCTGGGTTTTGTTTGGTTTTGTTTTTCAATCAAAAATTGAAAAGCTAAATTTATTAGAAGGTAGAATCAAGAGCAATTGCTGTTCGCCAAAAGTCATTTGACATCTCTTTTCAGGTTTTAACTCTTTCACAGAAGGACTTATTGAAAATGATTAGATTTAACTTGATTAGCATTGTATTATTTTATGTATTGTAGGTTACATATGTTAGTTTATATATAAAATGTTTTTTCTGTAGATTTCATCCTCCTCTAACATTTTACAATCAATTTACACTTTAAGGGCATTATTTTGGTTTCTTTTCTCTGTCAAGGAAGCCTGGCATGCGGTTGCAGAGTTGGACACGAATGACTGACTGAATAACAATTCTCTAAGAACCTTTTATGCTTTTTTTCCCCTGAATTTAAGTTTTATATTTCCATACTCTAATACAAGTGACTGAAATTTTATTTCAAAATGAAAAGGATGATATTAATGATGAAAGTTCTCCCTACAAATAAAAGGAGTTAGTTCAGTACAGTTCGGTCATTCAGTCGTGTCCAACTCTTTGCTACCCCATGGACTGCAGCATGCCAGGCCTTCCTGTCCTTTGCCAACTTCCAGAATTTACTCAAACTCATGTCCATTGTGTTGGTGATGCCATCCAATGATCTCATCCTCTGTCATCCCCCTCTCCTCCTGCCTTGAATCTCTCCCAGCATAAGGGTCTTCTCTCATGAGTCAGTTCTTTGCATCAGATGGTGAAGTTTCAGCTTCAGCATCAGTCCTTTCAATGAATATTCAGGACTGATTTCGTTTAGGATGGACTGGCTGGAATTCCTTGCAGTCCAAGGGACTCTCAAGAGTCTGCTCCAACACCACAGTTCAAAAGCATCAGTTCTTCAGGCACTCAGCTTTCTTTATAGTTCAACTCTCACATCCATACATGACTACTGGGGAAAACATAGCTTTGACTAGACAGACCTCTGTTGGAAAAATAATGTTTCTTTTTTAATATGCTGTCTAGGCTGATTATAACTTTTCTTCCAATGAGCAAGCCTCTTTTAATTTCATGGCTGCAGTCACCATCTGCAATGATTTTAGAGACCCCAAAAATAAAGTCTGCCACTGTTTCCACTGTTTCTCCATCTGGAAGTCATGGGACCGGATGCCATGATTTTAGTTTTCTGAATGTTTAGTTTTAAGCCAACTTTTTCACTCTCCTCTTTCACTTTCATCAAAAGGCTCTTTAGTTCTTCTTCACTTTCTGCCATAAGGGTGATGTCATCTGCATATCTGAGGTGGTTGATATTTCTCCTGGCAATCTTGATTCCAGCTTGTGCGTCTTCCAGCCCAGCGTTTCTCATGATGTACTCTGCATATAAGTTAAAGAAGCAGGGTGACAATATACAGACTTGATGTACTTCTTTTCCTATTTGGAACCAGTCTGTTGTTCCATGTCCAGTTCTAACTGTTGCTTCCTGACCTGCATACACATTTCTCAAGAGGCAGGTCAGGTGGTCTGGTATTCCCATCTCTTTAAGAATTTTCCACAGTTTGTTGTGGTCCACACAGTCAAAGGCTTTGGCATAGTCAATAAAGCAGAAATAGATGTTTTCTGGAACTCTCTTGCCTTTTCGATAATCCAACAGATGTTGGCAATTTGATCTCTGGTTCCTCTGCCTTTTCTAAATCCAGCTTGGACATCTGGAAATTCATAGTTCATGTACTGTTGAAGCCTGGCTTGGAGAATTTTGAGCATTACTTTACTAGCGTGTGAGATGAGTACAATTGTGCAGTAGTTTGAGCATTCCTTGGCATTGCCTTTCTTTGGGATTGGAATGAAAACTGACCTTTTCCAGTCCTGTGGCCACTGCTGAGTTTTCCAAAGTTGCTGGCATATTGAGTGCAGCACTGTCACAGCATCATCTCCCAGGATTTGAAATAGCTCCACTGGAATTCCATCACCTCCACTAGCTTTGTTCATAGTGATGCTTCCTAAGGCCCCCTTGACTTCGCATTCCAGAATGTCTATCTCTAGGTTAGTGATCACACTATTGTGATTATCTGGGTCGTGAAGATCTTTTTTGTACAGCTCTTCTGTGTATTCTTGCCACCTCTTCTTAATATCTTCTGCTTCTGTTAGGTTCATACCATTTCTGTCCTTTATCGAGCCCATCTTTGCATGAAATGTTCCCTTGGTATCTCTAATTGTCTTGAAGAGATCTCTAGTCTTTCCAATTCTATTGTTTTCCTCTATTTCTTTGAATTGATCACTGAGGAAGGCTTTCTTATCTCTTCTTGCTATTCTTTGGAACTCTGCATTCAGATGGGTATATCTTTCCTTTTCTCATTTGCCTTTTGCTTCTCTTCTATTCGGGCTTCCCTGTGGCTCAGAGGGTAAAGTGTCTGCCTACAATGTGGGAGACCTGGGTTTGATCCCTGGGTCAGGAAGATCCCCTGGAGAAGGAAATGGCAACCCAATCCAGTACTCTTGCCTGGAAAATCCCATGGACTGAGAAGGCTGGTAGGATACAGTCTGTGGGCTTGCAAAGAGTCGGACACGACTGAGTGACTTCACTTTGACTTTTCTCATCTATTCACAGCTATCTGTAAGTCCTCCTCAGACAACTATTTTGCCTTTTTGCATTTCCTTTTCTTGGGTATGATCTTTTTCCCTGCTTCCTATACAATGTCAGGAACCTCCATCCATAGTTTTTCAGGAATTCTGTCTAACAAATCTAATCCCTTGAATCTATTTGTCACTTCCACTGTATGATCATAAGGGATTTGATTTAGGCCATACCTGAATGGTCTAGTGGTTTTCCCTACTTTCTTCAATTTAAGTCTGAATTTGGCAATAAGGAGTTCATGATCTGAGCCACAGTCGGCTCCCAGTCTTGTTTTTGCTGACTGTATAGAACTTCTCCATCTTTGGCTGCCAAGAATATAATCAACCTGATTTCAGTGTTGACCATCTGGTGATGTCCATGTGTTAAGTCTTCTCTTGTGTTGTTCAAAGCGGGTGTTTGCTATGACCAATGCTTTCTCTTGGCAAAACGCTATTAGCCTTTGCCCTGCTTCATTCTGTACTCCAAGGCCAAATTTGCCTGTTACTCTGGGTGTTTCTTCTACAACTCAGGCAAATACTGTAAATATTTGAATGAACATAATTTCAGATATTATCTATGTATCCAAATCTCTCTCTAGCTATACATCTAGAAAATCATAATCACTAAGAATACACTTTTACACCTGGCTTTTTTTCCCTGATAAAATGTCATGAAAAAGTTTGGATGTCAATAAATATAGAAACATACATATAGATATCTATATAGATATATACCTTTATTTTAGTAATTGCTATATATTTATATAAGTACATATATGTAGGCATATGTACTAGAGGCATATGTCATAATATTAACAATTGAATAATTTAGTTTTTTATATGTCACTCATGAAATGTATAATAAAAATGCAATAATATATATGATAAAATGTAAGTAATAATACTAACATATTTCTATGCCCCCCACACACTTTAAAAATAGATTATTTATAATTGCCAAAGCTTGGAAGCAACCAAGTATCCCTCAATACATAAATGAAAAAACAACTGTGGTACATTCATGCAATGGACTGTTATTCAATGATAAAAATAAATGAGTTCTTAGGTCACAAGAAAATGCAGAGGAACTTTAAAGGCATATTGCTAAGCAAATGACGCCAATCTGAAAAGGCTTTGTTTTGTGTGATTCTAACTGTATAACATTCTGGAAAAGGCAAAACTATGGAGACAGTAGAAAGCGCAATGGTTGCCAGAAGTTGTGGGAAGGAGGAGGGATGAATAGGTGGAACAGAGGGGATTTTTAGGGCATTGAAACTATTGTGTTCATGCAGTGTGTGACACTGTAATGATGAATACATATCTGTGTCCAGTGTCAAAACTTCCAGAATGTGAGACACAAAAGAGTGAACCTTAATGTAAACTGTGAGCCTTAGTTAATAATAATGTATTGGCTAGTCAGTTCTAACAAATATACCACACTAATGTAAGATGTTAATAATCGGAAAACACTGGGGGAAAGGTGAAGGGAAGGGACTCATAGAAAAGCTCAGTATGTTCTGCTCAGTATTTATGAACCTAGATGGTGTTCTAAATAAGAAATCTGTGAATGAAAAAAGTCAAGTGTATCACTCGTATTTCTGAAACTCTCTGATGTTCCCCTAGATTGCAGGTTGAAATTTACCCATTTATGAGTCTGGATTTTGAGTTAATAATTCAACTGTTTTCCTTCATGTTTTTGCCAGTATCCTCCAAAATAAAATATTTATTTTTTTCCAGTTTTAAAATTTTCACAAATGTAACCTAATTATATGTATTCATCTAGAATTAGTATTTTTTTATCAACATGTTCCTGAAATCATTTATGCTGATTAGCTCTTATTTATTCAATTTCTCTTCTTATAGTAAACATTTAAGTCAATAGATCTAATTTAGTTGTTCATCCTACTGTAGTTGGATATTTGAATCTTTATTTGAATTTTTTGTTTGTTATTTTCTGCTATAATACACAATGCTGTTATTGATACCCTTAATGCCAGCTTCTTCCTTGTCTGTGTGTTGTCAAGTTTTGTCTGATTACAAGCAAGTTAGGGTTAGAATATTTGGAAATGGAAATGGTTCTTTGAAACAATATATTTCATTGAAGGGTACAAGTAATTAGCATTTTTGTTCTTTGCTTTTTCTGTTTTATAAATGGTACAAAAGTTACAGAAATGTGACAATGAACAGTTTATAATTATAAAAATGTGAACATAAGTCAGAAGTGGTGAATGTATAAAGTGGTTATCCTCCACTGAATTGGGGCAGTTCTCTGCTTGTCTTTGGAGATACTTAGAATTCTGGCACTGCTTCCTAGCCAAAATTAGGATGAGATGCTCTGATTAGTGATTGATGATGTGCTGTGTAAAGTTCAAGCCTGTCCTTCAGACACCAGGGGCAAGCCTTTTTGCATTATTTCAGAATATATGGAATGATGCCTTAGACCTGATTTTACCAGTTTCACTGCCTGCCTTGGCTATGTGACCAGTGGGTCAGAAAAGATCTCCTGGGAAACGTTGCCTCACTGCAGCTGAGATTCCCAAGGCTTGTCTCAGCCTCTGCGGGCTGCCCCTGAAAACCCCTCTGATGCAGCGCTGCCTGTGCTCACTTTCTCCTCTTCCCGTCTGTCTTTGTGCCTTTATTAAGAGCTGCCTGACTCTGTGTGCACTGAGAAGTCCATGCTTGTTCCCAAGTAGTGTCAATGACACAAGGCAGTTTTATCAATAACACATGGAAATTTGTGTTTTTACTACAGACAAATCGATCAATGCTTTTCTGGTTTCCGATTTGGCTAATATTAATAATAACTAACACTTATTATTTGTCAGACACTGTTCTAGATACTTCTAAAAATATTAATTCATTGCTCCTCAAAATAACCTTGCATGCAGGTTAAAAAAAAATGGTTTATTATTTCCAGTTTTCACAAGAGGAAGCTGAAGTGATGAAATCCGAGGAATTGATTTTTCCAGGTCATTTTTATTAGTTAAGCTATGAACCACTGCAGTCAGATCTGAAAGTCCATGTCGTGCCCTTCCATTCTCTGCTGCCTAATATACTTTTAGGTTAGAAAGCTGTTTCTCAACCCCAGATTATAAAACTATTGGTATATATATTTTTTGTCCTATCCTCATTTCTTACATACTCAATTATTTGTAGTTTCTTAAAGATTTTATATTTTCTACCATCACCTTAGTTTCTTTAAGTCTCTCTTTCTATACAGAAAACCTTTCTCTGTTCCACAATCTCCTTTCATTTAATTCCCCTTGTTAGGACTCTCCCCTCCCCACAGCAGTCTGAGCTCAGTGTGCCTATGAAATGTTCCAGTGACGAAGTCAGCATTCTTGTGCTATGAGGACTCTTCATGCTGGGATTTTCATCTTTGTTTCCTAACATGCATTTGTTTTCCTGGTGTGTATTTTAACCTCAACATGGAAGCTTTGACATCAGAATTATGCCTTAAAGTTTGCATCTTCAGGGTTCAACACAATTTCTGAGACAACAGTAGTTGTTGAAGACATATGTGTTAACTAAGTAAATATGCCAAGGCTTATATTTTTGTTTAAAAGAATTCTAGCCTTTTGACAAGTTTTTGCTGTCTGCCTTTATCATTTGGTCATTTACTTCCTCTGCCTTCAAATCAAATACCACTGGTTTACTTAGGTTTTTATTTATGGGAATATCAAACACTGAACCATCAACACTCACTTTACTCTTTTGTGAAACAAATGGAGTATGCAATGATATATAAAACTAATTATCCTAGGAGCCTCCCAGGCAATCCAGTGGTTAAGGCTTCACCTTCCAATGCAAGGTGCTTGGGTGCGATCCCTGGTTGGGGAGCTAAAAGCCCAGATGCCTTGTGGCCAAAAAAACAAAACAGGAAACAGAAGCAGTGTTGGGAGAAACTCAATAAAGACTTTAAAAATTATCCTAAAACATGAGATAAAATATAGCAGAATATAAATTGATGTTTAATATGTATTAAAGTTATAACTTTTTGAGTCTACTTTGGAGGGAATGCTGAGTTTCCTGCTCTTGTCTGAACTCTCAAATGTATCTTTTTTAGCTCATTCCAAGAATATGCACTATGAATTTCCTAAAGAATATTGTCAATTATCTCTTCTTTAAGAAAGGTGAAATGAGAATTTTAGTGAATATAATTAGGTTCATTTATTAAGTATGCTTGAGTTAGAATGCAAGGTCTTGAATTAATGAGTTGAAGACAACTTTGGACTGGTTTTAATCCATCAGAAAGCCAAAGCAATTTTAATCTGGTTTAAGAGTCAATAAAGCAGTGAGATTTTAGACCCTGCATCTTATATAACTTCCTTGTAGTAGATGGGCCATTAAACATGGAGTAGTACCAGTTTGGGGAGGACTGCAGTTCTTAGCTTACAACATTTCATTTTATCTGGATATGACCCAGTCCTACTCTACTTCTAATGGAAGCCACAAATTGCCCAAGAGAGCAGAGCCAAGTCATATCCGTGGGGAGCCATTAGCATCACATTTATCGCCATTCTCATTGGGTCAATAGGAGGAAATACTTAGATTATAAGAGCTTCCTGCCCTACTCCTGGTGGGAGAGTAGTGCCATCTCTTATTCTTTGTACTCATAAGAGACCCCTCTGCTTTTTATTTCTACTTATTTAGTTTTTAATCTTGATGTTTTTCTTATTAAGTATTTAACTCCTATAGGAACTATTCTTAGCCATTGGTAACTTCATTTGAAAAACATTTCTCACTTCTGATAATCCCTTTTATTCTCTTTTCCTAAGACTCAGTGTCTGTCCTGACATTGATGAGGCCTCCCTGGAGGTACACACCTGAGTTTTTCTAGCTGTGTCGGGATGCCTGTTCTCTCTTTTGGGATGGAGACAGTCACATTAAATATCCCTGTTCATGGTCTCTAGCAGTGATGGAACTGTTTCCCTCAGTAAATACAGGATCCCATGGCACAGCTTAACTATCACCTGCAAAACTTCTGTGTTAGAATTGGGTTTCTTTCCTCCTATGATCCCACGTGCTTTTGTCATTAATCCCTTCTTCTGAAATATTTCTCAAGTTTGGAACTCTGCTGCTTTCACTTTATACTCATTTCCTCCCATCTCTCAGTGAATCACTCTTCTAAGAGCACTTCCTCTCCCTGCCAGAGGTCCAGGTCTTTGACTCTTGGTCTCTCTCTGCAGCTCAACCACCCAGGTTGTCTCCTGGCACCGTTATCAAAACAGTGCGGTTACGCTCATATCCAGGGCTAACGAAATTCTCCTTGTAAGCTCCTTCCCATTATTCCTCCACTTTCTGTGCTCCTCTGGCCTTATACAGCAGTCGCATGACTTTCTGGAGTGGCTCAGGATGCTCCTTGGACTCGTGCACTTCTGAATAGAGGAATTGTAAGAAGTCTTTTTCTCTGGTTGTGTGCCCCTCAAGGGGTATCTCAAAGTGTGGGTCTAGGGAAAATGCCATTACCTAGGAAAGGGTTTCACTGGGTTTCACACCAGCTGAGAGTTGAATTTAATTATTCAAATATGTTTCTCTGTGACTTCACCAGCCTTTAGCCTCACATACAAGCCGAGAGCCTCATTCTTCATTGCATTTTGGATCTAAGATGTGAATACAAGGGAAGCTTCTCTAAAATCCCCACAGCAATTCAGAATTTAATGATTTGTAGTAAGGTTCTGGAGCCACCAGTCCCTGTTCTTTACAAATTCCACAACTTTTAAAGGTTCTTCCGCCTTGGGTTAAACCATCTCTGCTTCACTCTGCACTTCAGCCAGACCACTAGCCGAGGCAGCAGGGCGGCTCATCTTGCAGTTTCCTGTCTCTCATCCTTCGCTGTCTTGTATGCTGTCGTATGTCTATTATCTGAAAATTGTTTTCATTTTTATCTAGTTTTACAGTTATTTGGGGCAAGAGGAGAAATTTAGTTCCTGTTACTCCATCATGACTGGAAGCAGAAGTTCTGTTTTTTTTCCATCTTAGTAAAAGAAGAAACAAGAGAAACTTAAAATTTACATCTGTATTTAATATTCATATTGAAACTGGCAGTTTCATTTAGTTCTTCTGTCACATGCTGCATCAGGGGTTATCTTGTGATAAAACTGTTGCTTATTGCAAAGCAGTTGGTAGGGGCCTTATTTCCTTTGCAGAGAATTGAAATTAATGTTTATAATTAAGCATATGAAGAGTTCCTGTTATCTAGTTTTAATGACAATGAATGGCCAAGTATTCTAAAAAAATCACCAAGACAAACCATATGTTGGAGATTTTTAAGGGCAAAAGAATAATAAGAAAATTGTTTTGTTGTCATGTCTGCACTAAACATGAACTCTTTATCAGCTCCATTATGAGGCTGAAACCTTGATGACCTAATCTAAAGTGATAAGTTACCAAAAAAGAAATTAAATTAATGAGTGTTCTGAAATATAAAATCACACTTATTATTGTGGAAAAACAAACTGGATTGTGAATGGATTCCATGTTTGAGATATTAGCTAATAATACAGTGAAAGCTTCTTGATTAGCTAGATATTTAAAAGAGTACAACAGAAAGACCAACGAAACAGAACAAGAGCCCAGTAGCAAACCCATTATGCATAGAGGGTCATTTGATCTGTGACATAGATTGTAATGTGGTACTGTGGGGAAAAGAATATCTTTTAAATAAATGCTACTAGGTTAATTAGATATCTGCATGGAAATTGCCAAATCAGATCCGTTCAGTTCAGTCACTCAGTCATGTCCAATTCTCTGCAACCCATGGACTGCAACACGCCAGGCTTCCCTGTCCATTACCAATTCCTGAAGCTTGCTCAAACTCATGTCCATTGAGTCAGTGATGCCATCCAACCATCTCATCCTCTGTAGTTCCCCTTCTCCTCCTACCTTCAGTCTTTCCCAGCATCAGGGTCTTTTCCAGTGAGTTAGTTCTTTGCATCAGGTGGCCAAATCAGATCTCTATTACATAAAACACAACAATCAGTTCCAGCTGTATTATGGAGCTAATATTGAAATAAATAATAAAGCTTTTAGGAGAAAGCAGAAGAGAATACCCTGAAGACCTGAATAAAGGCAAAGAAATTTCTTCAAAAAGCTACAAAGAAGAGTTAAAAGAAAGAAAAGCTAACTACTATCCTCAAAGAAGATATTTTCTATATATGTTTGACAAAGGACTTATATAAAACACAGAAAATTTCCTATAAGTCAAAAGGTATCAACCCAGCAGAAAAATGGACCAAAACCTCAAACAGGATTTCATAAATCAGGATATCCAAAAGCTGATTAACATATAAAATGGTGCTCAAATTGATTAGTCATCAGAGAAAGGCAAACTAAAGTCACATATATAACAGAGTGGCTAATACAAAAAAGGCAGAAAATACCAAATTTAATAGGAAAGCATCTGAAAACTAATTTAATGATAGCATGGGTATAAATTGGTATAAATACTTTGAAAAAATTGCTCTTCATTATCTATTAAATCTGAATATTTGCATACTCTGTTATCTATAAATTTCATTTTTGTATTCATGAAAAAGTATTAATGTTAAAAGATATTTTTATATAGTGGGAACATACTGAAACATACATGTAATAATCTTTATAGCAATATTGTTTATATTGACCCTAAATCAAAGTCTAAAAGTAAATTTAAAGAAAAATGTACAACAGTTCAAATGATTCATAAAGAACTTATTTAATAGAAATACTAAGGATAAGTTAAATTACGCCACAAATGTACAATCTGTTAACCTCAATAAGAATGCCAATAAAAATATCTATAGTAAGAAATTCATAAAATTAAGCTATTAACTTTGAATTCTAGCATTCTTTTGAAAGTCTGTGATGCATTTTATATTCTTGCTTTCTTCAAGTCAAGAGCTGAATAAACATATATAAAACTTATCTCTAATAATGAACAAAACAGTAACTGTTTACACTGTAGCTATTTCAAAAGTAAGAAAGGAAGTAGAGAATTGTTTCTTACCCAAATTATTGGACCATTCCAGATAAGGCAGAGTAAAACCCAACCCCAAGGTCAATTTAAGTTCTAAAGGCCTCAGGATGAATCTATACAAATGTGGAATATGAGTAGCGTACATATTTGTATCCACCATTTAGAAACTTCAAGCATATGTATACTTTGTTCTATTTCCTACTGAGTTATGAAAATAATGTATTTAAGGACCGCATTTCATGCACTTACTGAGTGTCCAGTTTTTTAGTGTATTCAACTGTGGTGCAGTCTGTGAAATGGACATAGGTGTATGTTCTTAGTAAGAAGTGCAGAGATTAGAAATGGAAAGCTTTTGATATTATTGAATTTGGTGTTCAAATAGCCAAGGGAATCTTTCCATAATTCTTGGAATCTTTCCAAAAATTAGAGATTGATCATGAATACAAAAGTTATTTTCTTTTCTCATCCATTTCTTGTATATATGAAGCCATAAAGACTTGGTGTAAGCATTAATACATACTTTCTTCATAGTAAGGAAAGTAAAGACAATTGTCTTGGGAATAAAATCTCGGTGTAGATATAGATACAGGTTTTGTGTGATTTAGAATAAAATTTTTTCTTTTCTACTATGGTTTATTACAGGGTATTGAATATAGTTCCCTGTGCTGTACAGCAGGGCCTTGTTGATCCACTCTGCACGTAAGAGCTTGCATCTGCTGGTCCCAAACTCTCAGTCCAGCCCTCTAACTTGGCAGCCACGTGTTTATTCTCTTTGGTGAAAGTGACAGTGAGTGTTGATCGGTCGTGTTCGACACTTTGCGACCCCGTGAACTATAGCCCGCCAGGATCCTCTGTCCATGGAATTCTCCAGGCTAGAATCCTGGAGTGGGTAGCTTTCTCCTTTCCAGGGCATCTTCCCAACCCAGGGATTGCACCTTGCAGGCAGCTTCTTTACCATCTGAGCTTCCAGGGAAGCCCTTTACCCTGTAGAACATATTCTCTATGTTTGTGAATGTTTTTCTGCTTTGTAGATAAATTCATTTGTGTCACAGCTCAGATTCCACATATAAGTAATATCATATGGTATTTGTCTTCCTGACTTACTTCACCTAGTATGATAATCTCTAGGTGCAAAATAAATTTTAATTTTTAATTTTTAAATTGTCACATTAAAATGCAGTTGTGGTGTTTTCAAAATACTGAACCATGAAAAGCTACAAATAAGTCAAGTGTTTTACTTCCATCCCATATTTTTATGTAGACTTGGCCTCATTGTTTATTTTGAGATTCAAGATCCATCCTGGTATGTACACATATATATTTATATAAGGCTCTATGTGCATAAACACTTTAATATGGTGACTAATTATTCATAAAATTAAAAACGTTTTTAAAGTTTTCATGTAGTAATTCTTATTCATGACGTAATTTTCATTCTTCATCATGGGGGAAACTTTCTTATTTATACCTTGCAGTTGCCATGTAAGAAATCTAAATTTAATATTATAGTTTAGTCTGTACCAATATTTCAAGATACAGTGTCATAATTGGTACAATGTATTGTTGTCACATTTCTAGACCGACACTTAGTCCCACACAGTTATGGCCAATTACAGTAAAACCTATTGAAACTCATCTTGCAATCTTCCATAAAGAAGGGGGATAATGAGGGAAGAAGACAGCCTATCCTCTGGTTCTTTGAAAATTTCCTTCCATCATTTAGTGGAGGAAAAATTAACTTAGCTTGTTGCCACCTGAGTGACCATCTAAGATTGAGTACAATTATTTTTTGATCCATTCTTTCAAACATTTATCATTAACATTTACTCTGGATTGTGTGTAAAGAAAGGTGAAAGATTTGAAAGATATGGGGAGGATAGCTGATGGTCTGCTGTGTACCTAGAGACAACGGACTTCCCTAGCTCAGCAAGAGAGGAGCCAGTTGACACAGGCCAGATAAAAGTACACAGAGGGTTTGAAGCAATTGGAGAGGAAGGCATGGTAGATGTTGTCCGGTGAGGAATAATTTCATCTTGATAGATGGCTTGTAATCATTCTCATTCAGTCATTAATTTCAGCTTTACTTCAGGCAGAGGATTAAAATGTTCACATACAGGGAACAACTTAATACCATTTACTTCATTTAGTTGCCCTCTCCCACTTCCCATGCCCAAGGAACATCTGATACAAACACTCATGTGCAAGCAGTTTTTTGTTGCCAATTGTTTTAGTTTTAATTTTTGACTGACCCTAGGAAGAGACCTGGAAAGATGAAAAAACGGAAGGAGTTAAGACAGCACAAGATCTTTTATCAAGTTGGCCAGTAGTATAGGTGACTTGTGCTCAAGTCCAGACCTGAAGAGACTTAATTAAACATGACTCAGAGTAGCCTACCTGAAGATAGGAAGAAGAGCATTATCCTCCAGTTTCTGCCCCATTGGTCAAGGATAACCCTACTTCTTCAAACGACAACCTTCGAGGTTTTAGGTGACCCTGATATCAGAGTAACAGTGTCAGCAAAAACTCTGGGATAGAAAACAAGAGGTACGTGGTAAGAGCTTTGGGCACACCTGTGGCATGCCCAGTGTGTGGGTGAAGCCCACCATGAACTGGATGCTTCAGTAGCAGCCACAGCAAAAACCGGAGCTCAGACTGTGCACTGGTACACAAGAGGTGTCTAATGGAAACCTTAGATGTTGCACAAAAGAGCATTACCCTTAATAGTGCGCCTCTCTAGTGAAGAGAAGCCTGCTAGACTACTGTTTGAACTTAATACAATGTTGTCAATGTGCGCCTTAGAGTGGAGGAAGCAATGGGGAGGGAACAAGCCCTGTTTCTACCTCACGGTTTTCCAAAAATGTGCCTTGTTATTTTCCAGAATGATTTCGAGACTAATTTAAATATCCAAACTGGGGTTCAGAATGTTGAATAAATAAGATTAGTGGCATGTGCCTTTATTTTTCTAGAAATGTAGACATAATGCTGCATGCTAATGTTTAGAAATTATAATAAATTTCAAAACAGAAATGTTAAGCCAGTTATAATAAAAAAAAGCCTCATATCTAGTCTACCAGGATTTATTTTCAAATTTTAATAAGGGTATAAGGAATGTGCAGTGAACCAGAGACTCAGATTACAGAAATGCTAAACAGAGCATTTATAGTTCTGTGACATAAAAGGAGGCTAGGGACAAAGCAATCTCAGAGTCTAGGGAATGAAATCTTGACTTGTCTTTTAATCTTTATGCACACAACCGCAAAATGCAGGGCAAATGCTATCCTGGTACCATGGGAAACTGTCAATATTGATATTGCTTATAGATAAACAGAACTTACAATGGGAAAACAAACTAAGCAAACCAACTTAACTATGTCAAAGAAGTCCAATTAAATCATTTTTGAGAATGATTTAATTATTTGTGAATTAAATATTCACCATTCACCATTATGTGAATATTCACCATGCCTTTCATTAAATGTCATTAAATGTATATCAATATAATTATAAGTTATTTGAATTTTAAAATGATGTGTTTGTATTTAGTTTCTTGATCACCCTCTTTCAGATCACAACTTATAAAATGGCATTAGCTAACTTATAAGCCAGCCTTCAACAGTGTGTGAACCAAGAACTTCAGATGTTCAAGCTGGATTTAGAAAAGGCAGAAGAACCAGAGATCAAATTGTCAACATCCATTGGATCATAGAAAAAGCATAGGAATTCCAGAAAAGCATCTACTTGTGTTCATAGACTATGCTAAAACCTTTGACTGTGTGGATCACAGCATACAGTGGAAATTTTAAAGAGATGGGAATATCAGACCACCTTACCTGCCTCCTGAGAAATCTGTATGCAGGTCAAGAGCCAACAGTTAAAACCAGATGTGAAACAACAGACTGGTTCCAAACTGGGAAGGGGTACATCAAGGTTGTATATGGTCACCCTGCTTATTTAACTTACATGCACAGTACATCATATGAAATGCTGGGCTGGATGAAGCACAAGCTAGAATCAAGATTGCCAGAAGAAATATCAATAACCTCAGATATGCAGATGATACCACCCTTATGGCAGAAAACAAAGAGGAACTAAAGAGCCTCTTGATGAAAGTGAAAGAGGAGAGTGAAAAATATGGCTTAAAACTTAACATTCAAAAAACAAAGTTCTAATGAGGTGGATGAAACTGGAGCCTATTATACAGAGTGAAGTAAGCCAGAAGGAAAAACACCAATACAGTATAATAACGCATATATATGGAATTTAGAAAGATGGTAACAATAACCCTGTGTACAAGACAGCAAAAGAGACACTGATGTATAGAACAGTCTTATTGACTCTATGGGAGAGGGAGAGGGTGGGAAGATTTGGGAGAGTGGCATTGAAACATGTAAAATATCATGTATGAAACGAGATGCCAGTCCAGGTTCGATGCACGATACTGGATGCTTGGGGCTAGTGCACTGGGACGACCCAGAGGGAGGGTATGGGGAGGGAGGAGGGAGGAGGGTTCAGGATGGGGAACACATGTATACCTGTGGCGGATTCATTTTGATATTTGGCAAAACTAATACAATTATGTAAAGTTTAAAAATAAAATAAAATTAAAAAAAAAAACCAAAAAAAACCAAAAAAACAAAGATCATGGCATCCAGTCCCATCTCTTCATGGCAAATATATGGGGAAACAATGGAAACTATGAGAGGCTTTATTTTCTTGAGCTCCAAAATCACTACAGATGGTGACTGCAGCTCTGAAATTAAAAGACGCTTGCTCCTTGGAAGAAAAGTTATGACCAACCTAGACAGTCTCTGCTATTAAAAAGCAATGACATTGCTTTGCTGACAAAGCAATGATTTGTCTGTCTAGTCAAAGCTATGATTTTTCCAGTAATCATGTATGGATGTGAGAGTTGGACCATAAAGAAAACTGAGTGCTGAAGAATTGATGCTTTTTAATTGTGGTGTTGGAGAAGATTCTTGAGAGTCCCTTGGACTGCAAGGAGATCCAACCGGTCAATCCTATAGGAAATCGGTCCTGAATATTCATTGGAACAACTGATGCTGAAGCTCCAATACTTTGGCCACCTGATGCAAAGAGCTGACTCATTGGAAAAGACCCTGATGCTGGGAAAGATTGAACGCAGGAGAAGAAGGGGATGACAGAGGACAAGATGGCTGGATGGCATCACTGAGCTCCAGGAGATGGTGAAGAACACGAAAGCCTGACATGCTGCAGTCCATGGGGTCGCAAAGAGTGGGAGACGGCTGAGCGACTGAACAACAACTTATAACAGATCCTCAATAAACATATTTTTGAAATATTTATGGTGTCAAAGAAGTTGACATCTTCAAAAAATTACAGCAAGTATACATTTCATGGTTCCCAAAATGGACACAAAAATTAAATATAATGACCTCATAGCAAGAATTATTGTAATAATATTGATAATCATTGATATTATAGCAATACCAATGAATACTTAAGATTATCTGCTTTGTAAAAGCACAGCTATAAATGTAATCAATTTTCTCAACAAATGTAAGAGATAACTTTTTCTTTCATCCATTTTTCTAGGTGAGGAAGACCGCAGCACACTGAGGTTAAATATCTTGCCCACAGTCACGTAGCTAGTAAGAAGAGATCCAGAATTTGAAGCCAGGAAGTGTTGTGATTTTTTTCAGAATCTGTGATTTTTTTTTTCCCCATGATGTTAAAATGCTAGACTTCATAAGCCAATCAACCATTAGGGAGTACATAATGAGAATCTTTCCAGTCATTTTAAGATATAAATCTTTCATTTAAATTGCTAAATTATCAAGGGCAAAAATAATTCTGTCAGGAGAGAAGAAATAAGAGAATAGAAAATGTAACATTCCATATTATTTACAACAAAGTATATCTTAGTTGAATTTACTGGGTGAAAAAGCGTACCAATATTAAAAATGAGTTAGAGATATAAAATTTTGCAAATCAGTTAATATTTTCTTAGAGATTATTGTTTTAAAAGTAAGTATTATAATATTAAGAAGATTTGATGTTGACTTCACATTTTCCGATTTTAACATTTTAATTTATTGTAAGCAATATGCTTACAGGGGACATACTACATGCAGAGCACTGTTAGGTATGCTTTACAAATGTGAACTTAGTTCTAAAGGATCTTTTTGAAAATCAGCTTACTGATGAAAAACTGAGATAAAATGACTTGCCTCATGTCATGGCTAGCAAGTTTAGAGGCAGGATTCAAAATCTTGGAAGGCTTTCTTAGTGTCCATACTTTATCTTCCATGTTCTTTAAATAAGGATCTTGTATATAATAACAAATAAATCATAAAAAATAAAAATATTGAGTTTCTGTTTCCAGGAACAGTGAAAATTCTATCATATCTTTCTTAAATAAATAGTGCCATGCTTCTTTATTGAATAGAATTTTATAGCATTTATATTCTATTTTTGAAGGCCTCATTTTACTCATTTTTTTGTTTTTTCCTATGTTGTATGAATATAGCAAGTTATTTGGATGCAAAGAGCTTATTTTGAGACATAAAATAATTCCAGTAACCAATTTTCTAACAATTCTCCTTAATCTGCCTCAGCTAATAAATATTTTAAAATATAAGAAATACAGTGCTTTTGATAAAGATTTTGGAGACAGGCTGGAATATTTGCTATGCCAGTGTGTACCACAGTAAAAACAAAATGAAATGAACAAGTAAACAAACAGAATCTCTTCGATATGATGTGAAAACAGCCAAGGAAGACTGTTCGCTTTGGTTAAATCAATGCAGTGTGAAGTCTGTGTAAATTTGTTGTAAGCATTATGACAGATGGGAGAGAACTCATTTAAATTTCAAAAACTCTTGCCTTGCAAAGGAATTTTCTTAGGATAATTTGTATTCATATCTAAAAGCAGGAGCCTCAAGACTAAGCATTGCGATTGCCTTTTATAATACAGGTTACGGGAGCTCCTTTTCTTTATTTTTCTGAATCATCCTCTTCTTTGAACTATTATTCAGGAGATGGTGTTGCTTTTTGTCCTTTGTGGGATTTCTTCGTTGGGCTGACGATAAAAAGTTGCCAATTCCTTTCATGCTCATTATCACGTTCATTGTTCTCCTTGTGTGTGCTTAGTCACTCAGTCATGTCTGACTCTTTGCGACTCCATGACTATAGCCCGCCAGGCTCCTCTGTCCATGGGATTCTCCAGGCAAGAACCCTGGAGTGGGTTGCCTGCCCTCCTCCAGGGGATCTTCCCAACCCAGAGACTGAACCCAGGTCTCCCGTATTACAGGTGCATTCTCTACTGACTTCGGTGCTTTGGGGATGATGTCCTGTCCTGTAGAGAGCTGCTAACTCCGTCAGATCTATTCAGGTATCTGAATTGTATAACAATGTTCTAATCTTGGACTGCAAGGAGATCCAACCAGTCCATTCTAAAGGAGATCAGTCCTGGGTGTTCATTGGAAGGACTGATGCTAAAGCTGAAACTCCAGTACTTTGGCCACCTCATGCGAAGAGTTGACTCATTGGAAAAGACTCTGTTGCTGGGAGGGATTGGGGGCAGGAGGAGAAGGGGACGACAGAGGATGAGATAGCTGGATGGCATCACCTACTTGATGGACATGAGTTTGAGTGAACTCCAGGAGTTGGTGATGGACAGGGAGGCCTGGCGTGCTGTGAGTCACGGGGTCTCAAAGAGTCGGACACAACTGAGCAACTGAACTGAATTGAACGATTGTTTTCATCATAGATGTGGTAAATTAGACCAGATGTAATGACAGAGACCCGAATTCAGTCCCTAGGTCAGGAAAATCCCCTGGAGGAGGAAATGGCAACCCACTCCAGTATTCTTGCCTGGAGAATTCCATGGACACAGGAGGCTGGCGGGCGACAGGCCATAGGGTTGCAAAGAGTCGGACACAACTGGGAGACTAACACACATGGTAAATTGAAGAGTTTACCTTTAAGTCACCAAGGCTTGAGTACATATTTTTAAATAGGTCATTGCTACAGATCACAAAGCCTGTCTTCTATTTGTGTTACATATCCCTAGAGGGGAGTGTGAGCACCAAGGGACAACCATGTAAAGAAGCAAGAGGGTAGCCATGTGCAAGTCAAGAAGAGAAGCTTCAGGAAAAACCAGACCTTCTGACACCCTGAGCTTGGGCTTCAGCCTCCAGAACTGTAAAAACTAAATTTCTGTTGTTTGAGCCACCCAGTCCATTCAGTGTGGTGTTTTAATATGGCAGCTCTAACAAACAGTCCTGAATCAGTTTTCTACTGCCTCACTAACACATTAACACAAATCCAGTGGCTTTAAAAGAATGCAAATGCATTTTTTTTTTACAGTTCTCTAGTTTCCACAGATCTTACTGTTCTAATTGTAAGTTGTCAATGAGCTGCCTTACTTTCTCAACAGTTTAAGGGAAAAATCTATGTTCTTGCCTTTCGCAGCCTCTAGAGGACACTCACAGAGTTTAGCCTATGGCCTTTTTTCCTTCATCATCAAAACCAGAAACTGTATCTCTTTGGCCTTTCTTCCATCATCACTTCCTCTGACCTTCTTCTGCCTCCCTCCTCTACTTTTGTGGATCCTGGTTATTACCTTGGACCCACTCAGATAAATCCAGAACAATCTCCTTATTTTGTCAGCTGATGATCAACCTTAAATCCATGTGCAGACTCAATTCTCCTTTGCCTTGAAACATAACATTCTTCTGGGAATTAGGATGTGGATAGCTTTCTGGGGGAGAGGATTTTCTGCTGACCATAGTCTTATCACCGGGCCTTGTTTATTCTTAAAAAGTAGGGTTCTGGGTTTTTTTTTTGTTTTTTTACTATCACTGTTCTGGAAATGGGTATGACATTGAAACCTCCACAATAGTGAGGGTTAGGTTATTGCCTAGCAGACCCAGACATTTTCTGCTTATATAGGTCAAGTAGCCCTTTAAGAGGCTACTCAACATTCCCAGGTCATAAGTATTTATTTCATTTCTAGACATTTAGCATGAAGAACTAACTCTTTCCTTTCACAAATATCCTGCTGGGCTACCCATTTGTCACACCTTATCAGGAGCCTTCCCTGGTGGCTCAGGTGGTAAAGTGTCTGCCTACAATGCAGAAGACCCAGGTTCGATCCCTGGGTCAGGAAGATGCTCTGGAGAAGGAAAAAGCAACCCACTCCAGTACTTTTGCCTGGAAAATCCCATGGATGGAGGAGCGTGGTGGGCTACAGTCCATGGGGTCGCAAAGAGTCAGACATGACTGAGCAACTTCACTTCACATCAGAAGCCAGAGATCAAGAGAGTTATGTGTTCCATAACTCTCAGTCCAAAAAGTAGAAGGGTAGAGAAAGTGGTGGAGAAGGCAATGGCACCCCACTCCAGTACTCTTGCCTGGAAAATCCCATGGACGGAGGAGCCTGGTAGGCTGTAGTCCATGGGGTCGCTAAGAGTCGGACACGACTGAGCAACTTCACTTTCACTTCTCACTTTCACGCATTGGAGAAGGAAATGGCAACCCACTCCAGTGTTCTTGCCTGGAGAATCCCAGGGATGGGGAAGCCTGGTGGGCTACCGTCTATGGGGTCGCACAGAGTCGGACACGACTGAAGCGACTTAGCAGCAGCAGCAGCAGAGAAAGTGGAGAGTGAATCTGGAGTAGTAAATAAGAAAATTTTAAGCTCACCAACTCTCACCATCAAATCCATCATCAACGCCCACTAAATTCGCCTTTTAATATCTCCCTACTTCTCCCCTTTACCACTGACACCCTCCAAGTCAGATGGTTTCATCAATTTTCCCTGACACCACTGTAATAATTTCCTAACCAGTCAACTTGTGGTCAACCACACTTCCCCACCTCCACATGACAGTCAACTTTTAAAATTGAAATATGTCTCATTCATCCCATTTCCAAAGCACTCATGTCTTTCTGCTGCTCTGAAGATAAACTCCTCAATCCGTGGCTTCCTACCTACAGCTCAGCTTTAGCTGAAACCTTGCTTCCCACATCTGAAATTTTTACCGTAGCCACATTGGCCTCACTCTGGTCGTTGATGTTCTCGTGTTCCTGTCTTTTTTCAGGCATTTGGATGCATTGTTTTCTCCACCCCCTCTGTTCTTTCTCCCTTTTCAGCAATTCAGTTTCCATTCCCTCTTTGGATGGTAAGTGTTCCTTTCTGAGTTGTCAGATTATGTAGACATCCACTATTGTTTTTTGCCTCCCTACACTCTTTACTGTCTTTTCTGTGTCCCGCGGAAGGTTCCAGGAACTACATTGCTCAGAATCACCTTTCCCGTGTGATTCTTGGTGAGAGTTGGCTAAGGAGTAGTGCTTTCAAGAGAGTTGGAAGTCAAAAGAGGGAGCTCTTTATTCTCTGAAATCGAATGCAGGGAGATCAAACAGCAAAGACAGAGCTTGGCTTTGATGCCTTTTGGAAACTATCAGTAGCTTCTGAAGACGTTATGAGAGAGAACGGAGATGTGTAGATGAGTAATTATGTGTGTTCATGGAAGCTAAGGGTCCAAGTGGAAAGAACATCATAGAATATAGGTTCTAGAACATACTCTGTCACTGACCAAGTGACCCTAGATAAATTTTTTGAAGAGTTTTTATTCTCTCATTTTCAAAGAGGTTTTTTTTTTTTTTTTTTTTTCTTAGCCATGAGTAGGAAAAACTACGGCACATGTGAAGTTGCTATAACGTGAGTGATACTCAGTCTACCTCAGTTCCCTTAGCTGTGGTAGAAGGGTCCATTCTGCTTTTGAGCCCCTAGGCTGACATCTCGTAATGATTCCAGGAGATTTCTGGATAAGAATTTGTTTAATGAGGTAATTGCCTAGTGGTCCAGTAGTTATGACTCTATGGTGTCACTGCTTAGGGTCTAGGTTTGATACCTGGTCTGGAACTGAATTCCTGCTTTATGAAGTTTGTTCAGGCTTACATAAATTGACGTTTTTACCACTTTAAAGCTTATTTAAACTAGATGAGTCTGTCACTCTAGTTTTGAAACCAAACTTCCCTAAACTCAGGACATTCATGGTTTAAAAATATTACTTAAAAATGAGCTCACATTCATTTTTTTCTTAACTGGCATTTTGTGTCTCCTTAATAAGACACGAGTCATGAGGAAGGGGTGATTTGCTAATATTGCTTGAGGGTAACCGGTCACTAGGATTTTGTGCATACTTTATCCTCCGCACCCCCACTATCTACCACCTCCCTAACTATCCAAGGAATCCATGACTTTTAGGGCCTGGCACACACTTCATTGATTTGTCGTATGTCTTTTGTTGAAAACTGGAGTTGGTCAAGACAGGTTTAGGAACTGAGGTAAATGGGCATATGGGTATGAAATTTTATGATTCCCTGGCTAGGAGTTGGGCTGTGTTTAATACTTGCTGGAGCTAAGCTGTCAGAGGCTAAAATTTCTTCCAGTGTCCTTGTTTTTTGTCTCCTCTAGTTTTGGGATTTCCCTACAAACTTCCCTGAAAAAAGAGAACTTTTCAGGGCCGGTCAGCTGTGAAAGTAAAAAAGTGACAGTGTTAGTCACTCAGTCGTGTCCGACTCTGTGAGACTCCATGTACTGTAGCCCACCAGGCTCCTCTGTCCTTGGGATTTCCCAGGCAAGGATACTGGGCTGCGTTGTTGTCATTCCCTTCTCGCTGGAAGCCACCAGGGAAGCCCTTTGCCCTGGAGAAGAAGCCTTTATTATGGAGAATGCTTGGGGGCATTCTAAAATGGTTTCTTTCCCCTCCCTCTGCCACAGGCACCAGGTGGTTTTTCTTGGCTCTTCCCTATGAGAACCTGGTGGGGTTCCTGAGCATAAAGCCCCCAAAGACTGCAGCCCCAGGAGTTTCACTCTCACATTGGCCCTCCCTCAGCTCTCCAGCCATTCGTTCAAATTACCATTTACAGGTTCTTGCCAGTTTCTGATTCTAGCAGCTTCTGCTCCAGGGAAGCTAAACCCAGCTGTGAGTTCTTTCGGTTCCCTCTCTAAAGTTTGTCCTGAGACCTCAAGGCTCTGCTGTCTGCAGGAAACGTCATTGATTTTCAGTTTATTCAGGTTATTTTTTTCTTATTGTAGGGACATCTGAGCTCTTTAGATATCTGCCCTTTCTTTTAAAAACTGTATGGTTTTTAAAACAGTATGGTAGAAGTGCATTGTGTCTCCAAGGGAAATAAGTATTTTAGTCCCTTTATCTCACTGAGTGTTGATATTTTATTATAATTGTATGTTAAAACATAGAAACATAAATTTAGACCTAAATTCCATAGGTCTATAGGTCTATGGTTCTTAACCAATTTTTGGTTACAAATATATTTTATAGATATAATGCATTTGTAAATTACATTAAACCCTACAAAAATACTAAAACTTTAATCAGCTGTATCACTTTAGGATCATGTGATTGAACCAGAACAATTTTGATAGGCTTCACAGAAGGAAGATATAGTTGGTTCTGATGCTGTACTTGTCTGTTTATGTATTTTAACTTCAATAATACTTCTGCAGAAAAGTTCTGTTCAATATAGACTTATATAAAATGATACAGTTACCATAAAAATTCTTCCTTTTTCCTACTGATGATCATCAAACAAAAGCTCTATTAGCATGTAATTTTTCAATATTGATTTTGATGAGGTTCTTTTGATAATTATTTAAGGCATTATATTCACATGGAGAGATGTGTCCAATGTAATGTTATTAAAACTTTTAATTATTAAAAGAATAAGTAGATAGTAAACATTACTATCTAATTATTATTTTGAGTCAAGAATAGGAAAAATGTTATCTTTGTGCAAATTTATCACATAAATATATGGTATCGTGTACCTTATAACTAATGACCTGTTACAGTATTAGACATTCAAATGTATCACTTTATGAATATAAAGTATGTCTTCCTTTGAATTCAGCTTGCATTCCTCTAACACAAAGAACTCTATGGGACTCAAGTAAGTTTTTTCAACCCATTTATTTAATTTTGAAACTTTATTTGAACATTAGGCATAATGTTATAATAGTCTTTGTGCTAGACATATATTCCATAAGCAACAAAAATGAAGTCAAAGAATCGCATGGCAGTAACTGATGAGAAGGCAGCTATTCTGATGATCTGGACTTTGTCCATGTTTGTAGTTTGTTTTCAAAATAACATTTGTCATGAAGGTGACTGATAATGCATACACTGGTCTCAGACTGAGATAAATGTATATTTTTGCTGAGTTTTGAAATCAGGTTAATTGGGTGTGACTACCAGCTCTGATGACTTTATATCTCTATGATCTTGACAAGTTTACTCAATGTCTAAGTTTCAGTGTCTTAACCAGGAAAATGACCTGACAAGGTTGCTGTGAATTCAAATGACTCAGTGGATGTAAAGATCCATTCCCTCCCCTCTTTTCTTTCAGTGAACCATTAGTTTGACCTAAACATTTTCTCCATGTTCCCTGGTAAGGTATCTTACATATACTGCTAAGTCACTTCAGTCATGTCCGACACTGTGACCCCACAGACGGCAGCCCACCAGGCTCCCTCGTCCCTGTGATTCTCCAGGCAAGAACACTGGAGAGGGTTGCCATTTCCTTCTCCAATGCATGAAAGTGAAAAGTGAAAGTAAAATCGCTCAGTCGTATCCAATTCTTAGCGACCCCATGGACGCCATCTTACATATATTAAGCCCTAATAGATAATATCATGGAATATAATATATTATGTGATACCCTGTACACACTTGCAGAGATTTTTTTGTTTTAAATGAATGACTAGATTGACTGAAGAATGTGGAAATATCAAATAGAAAAGTGGTTACTATTGCTAAAGTAGAGATGTATACCAAACAATATTAATAGAGACATCCTAGAAATATAGCCCACTTTAAAATAAATGAATCTTATTAGGAAGAATTTTAGAAAGTTGGTGTCTTAGATTGTTTTTTACTGAGTCTGACTTCTCTGATCACATAGTACTGACAGGGGTATCCAAATTTAGCAATAGACTAAGGAATTCTTAAACTCTAGACTTTTTTTAAAGACCTCAAAAGGACCATAGTCTATAATAAGATGTATATAGAAGCAGTCCCTTCATGGGTCACAGCCTTGTGAATAAGGGGCTTACTCAATGAATCTATGAGCCATGTCACACAGGGCTGGACACTCAAGGCAAGTCTGGCTTTGTCTCTTGTGGGGCCACTTCTCCTTTCTCCTTGGTCCTGATGTGGACAGGGTTTGTTTGTTTCAAGTAGGGATAGGCTGACAAGATTGCCCTTCACCCCTCGGAGACACTCTGTCCCGATCCCTTACGTAGGAGTCTCATCTCACATTCTGGCACTCATCTCACAAGCTAGCAAAATAATGCTCGAAATTCTCCAAGTTAGGCTTCAGCAGTACGTGAACTGAGAACTTCCAGGTGTTCAAGCTGGATTTAGGAAAGACAGAGGAACCAGATATCAAATTGCCAACATCCATTGGATCATAGAAAAAGCAAGAGAATTCCAGAAGAACATCGGCATTATTGACTGTGCTAAGACCTTTGACTGTGTGGCTCACAACAGGGTGGAAAATTCTAGAAGAATTCTGTGTGGAAAATTCTTGAAGACATGGAAATACCAGACCATCTTACCTACTTCCTGAGAAATCTGTATGTAGGTCAAGAAGCAACAGTCAGAACCAGACATGGAACAACAGACTAGTTCAAAATTGGGAAAGGAGTACATCAAGGCTGTGCATTGTCACCTTGCTTATTTAACTTAAATGTAGAGTACATTGTGCAAAATGCTGGACTGGATGAAGCACAAGCTGGAATCAAGAAAAATTATCAATAACCTCAGATATGCAGATGACACCACCCTTATGGCAGAAAGTGAAGAGGAACTAATGAGCCTCTTGATGAAAATGAAAGAGGAGAGTGAAAAAGTTGGCTTAAAACTCAACATTCAAAAAAAGTTCATGGCATCTGGTCCTATTACTTCATGGCAAATAGATGGAGAAATAAAGGAAACAGTGACAGAATTTATTTTCTTGGGCTCCAAAATCACTGTGGATGGTGACTTCAGCCATGAAATTAAAAGATGTTTGCTCCTTGAAGAAAAGCTATGACCAACCTAGACAGCAAGGTCCATCTAGTCAAAGCTATGGTTTTTCCAGTAGTCATGTATGGATGTGAGAGTCGGACCATAAAGAAACCTGAACACCAAAGAATTGATGGTTTTAGACTGTGGTGTTGGAGAAGACTCTTGAGAGTCCCTTTGATTGCAAGGAGATCAAATCAGTTGATCCTAAAGGAAGTCAGTCCTGAATATTCATTGGAAGGACTGATGCTGAAGCTAAAGCTCCAATACTTTGGCCACCTGATGTGAAGAACGGACTCATTGGAAAAGACCCAGATGCTGGGAAAGATTGAGGGCAGGAGGAGAACAGGATGAGAAGAGATGAGATAGTTGGATGGCATCACCGACTTGATGGACATGAGTTTGAGTAAGCTCCTGGAGTTGGTGATGGACAAGGAAGCCTGGTGTCATGCAGTCAATGGGGTCTCAAAGAGTTGGACATGACTAAGCGACTGAACTGACACAGGGCTACTTAAGATGATGGGTCCTGGTGAAGAGTCCTAACAAAACATGGTCCACAGAAGGAGGACATGGCAACCCACTCCAGTATTCCCTAGAGAACCCAATGGATGAACAGTGTGAAAAGACACAAAGATATGACTACAGAAGATGAAGCACCCCGGTTAGAAGGTGTCCAATATGCTGCTGGGTAAGAGTGGAGGGCAATTATTGATAGCTTCAGATAGAATGAAGCAGCTTGGCCAAAGGAGAAATGACACTCAATTGTGAATGTTTCTAGTGGTGAAAGTAAAATCCCTTGCTGTCAAGAACAGTATTGTATAAGAACCTGGAGTGTTAGGTCCTTGAATCAAGGTAAATTTGATGTGGTCAAGCAGGAGATGTCAATATTGAGCATTGGCATCGTAGGAATCAGTGAACTAAAATGGATGGAATGGATTAATTTAACTCAGATGACCATTATATCTACTACTGTGGACAAGAATTCCTTAGAAGAAATGGAGTAGTCCTCATAGTCTACAAGAGAGTCCAAAATTCAGTACTTGGGTGCAATCTCAAAAATGACAAAATGATCTTGGTTCATTTCCAAGGCAAACCATTCAACATACAGTAATCCAAGTCAATGCCCCAACCACTAATACCAAAGAAACTGAAGTTGACTGGTTCTTTGAAGATCTACAAGACCTTCTAGAACTAACACCAAGAAAAAATGTTCTTTTTCTCATAGAGATTAGAATGCAAAAGCAGGAAGTCAAGAGATACCTAGAATAACAGGCAAATTTGGCCTTTGAATACAAAATGAAACAGGGCAAAGGCTAACAGAGTTTTGTCAAGAGAACACACTGGTCATAGCAAACAGCCTTTTCCAGTGACACAAGAAATGACTCCATATATGGGCATCACCAAATGGTCAATACCAAAATCAGATTTATTATGTTCTTTGCAGCCAATTATGGATAAGCTCTATACAGTAAGCAGAAACAAGACCTGAAACTAACTGTGGCTCAGATAATCAGCTCCTTATTGCAAAATTCAGACTTGAAGAAAGTGGGGAAAACCACTAGGCTATTCAGGTATGACCTAAATCAAATCCCCTATGATTATACAGTGAAGGTGATGAATAGCTTTAAGAATTAGACCTGGTAGACAGAGTGCCTGAACAGAAGTTTGTAATATTGTGTAGGAGGCAGTGACCAAAACCATCCCAGGGAAAAGAAACACAAGAAGACAAAGCTGTTGTCTGAGAAAGCTTTATAAATAGCTGAGGAAAGAAGAGAAGTGAAAAGCAAGAGAGAAAGAGAAAAATAAACCCAACTGAATGCCAAGTTCCAGAAAAATAGCAAGGAGAGATAAGTAGGCCTTCTTAAATGAACAATGCAAAGAAATAGAGGAAAACAATAGAATGAGAAAGACTTGAGAGCTCTTTAAAAAAAATTGGAGATACCAAGGGCATATTTCATGCAAAGAAGGACATGATGAAGGAGAGAAACAGTAAGGACCTAACAGAAAAAGAAGAGATTAAGAATAGGTAGCAAGAATACACAGAAGAAATAAGCAAAAGGTCTTAATGACCTGGATAACCACAATGGTGTTGTCACTAACCAGAGCCAGACATCCTGGAGTGTAAAGTCAAGTGGACCTTAGGAAGCATTACTATGAACAAAGCTGGTGAGAGTGATAGAATTCCAGCTGAGCTATTTCAAATCCTCAAAGATGATGCTGTTAGAGTACTGCTCTCAATATGCCAGCAACTTTGGAAACTCAGCAGTGGCCACAGGACTGGAAAAGATCAGTTCTCATTCTAATCCCAAAGAAGGGCAATGTCAAAGAATGTACAAACTACACTGCAATTGTGCTCATTTCACATGCTAGCAAAGTTATGGTCAGAATCCTTCAAGCTAGGCTTCAGCAGTTTGTGAACTGAGAACTTCCAGACGTACAAGCTGCATTTAGTAAAAGACAAAGAACCAGAGATCAAATTGCCAGCATCTGAAATTTATAGAGAGATTATAGAGAAAGCAAGAGAATTCTAGAAAAACATCTACTTCTGCTTCATTTACTGCACTAAACCTTTGGCTGTGTGGATCAGAACAAACTGTGATCTTAAAATTCTTAGAGATGGAAATACCAGACTACCTTACCTGTCTCCTAAGAAACCTGTATGCAGGGCAAGAAAGCAACAGTTAGAACTGGATATGGAACAACAGACTTGTTCAAAATTGGGAAAGGAGTATGTCAAGGCTGCATGTTGTCACCATGCATGTTTAACATATTCTGTTTACATCATGTGAAATGCCAAGCTAGATGAATCACATGCTGGAATCAAGATTTCTGGGAGAAATATCAACAACTTCAGATATGCAGATAATACCACCCTTATGGCAGAAAGTGAAGAGGAACTAAAGAGCCTCTTGATGAGGATGAAAGAAGAGAGTGAAAAGGCTGACTTGAAACTCAGCATTCAAAAAACTAAGATCACGACATCCGGTCCTACTACTTCATGGAAGATAGAAAAGGAAAAGGTGGAAACATGACAGCTTTTATTTTCTTGGGCTCCAAAATCACTGTGGACAGTGACTGAAACCGTGAAATTAAAAGATGCTTGCTCCTTGGAAGGAAAGCTATGGCAAACTGAAACAACATACTAAAAACCAGAGACATCAGTTTGCCAACAAAGGTTTGTATAGTGAAAGCTATGGTTTTTCCAGTAGTCCTGTACAAACATGAGAGTTGGACCATAAAGAAAGCTGAGCACCAAAGAATTGATGCTTTCAAACTGTGGTGCTGGAGCAGACTCTTGAGAGTCATTGGACAGCAAGGAGATCCAACCAGTCCTTCCTAAAGGAAATCAACCCTGAATATTCGTTCTTCCTGATTGGAATATTCAGTTCTTCCTGATTGGAAGAACTAATGCTGAAGCTGAAACTCCAATACTTTGACTGAAACTCCAATATTTTCCAATGAGTTTGGAAAATACCGTGATGCTGGGAAAGATTGAAGACAAAAGGAGAAGGGGGTGGCAGAGGATGAGATGGTTAGATAGCATCACTGACTTAATGGGCATGAATTTGAGCAAACTCCAGGAGATAGTAGAGGAAAGAACAGCCTGGTTTGCTTCAGTCCATGGGATTGCAAAGAGTTGGACATGACTTAACGACTGGACAACAAAAACATGTAGAAGCAGATAAAAAGAAAATACAGTGAGTTCTGATGTTAGTATCCAGGTCTTCTCCTAGAATCTGGTGACCAAGTGTGGTCACAGAGTAGCCTTCATGTTGGTCTAGCCTGGGTTGACGTCTGGGATCCTATTCTTGGCTCAAGCTGCCTGGCCAGCATTTGTGCTTCCAGCTTCATTGCCTGTTACTATTGCTGTTACACTGCTACTTTCTTTTCTGCTTTCTTTTTTCAAGCACTGTGCACTATTCCTGGGTTCTCTCTACTAGGGGTTAGTGTTCTGTGGTGCCAGTGGGCATGGCAAGGACATTTGGACCATCTCTTGATAGAAAGTAGGATCCCTCCCTCTTTGAGCACCATGAAGTGCCCATGAAATATAAACTAAACACTTTTCCCCAAAAGATTCAAATCTAAAAATTAGCTCATTAGTATATTTTTTTACATGTCTTATTGGAACTGGAATGTGATTAAATAAATGAGATTAAAAAATATGTAAAACTCTGACAGGTATGGAAGATGAAAGTCATTCCTTTGTTCTGATCCCATGCCCGAGACCCCTTTCTTCTATTATACTTCTCAGGAAATAAATAACTTTTTAGATGCTCAAAGGGATCTACAGAAATTGCTAACATCACTATAGACAGAGCTGAAGTGAGCAGTAAGGGATTGCTGCTTTTACTTGGTGGGTATCCTTTCCTACTCTGCTTTGTGTTTGAAGCTAGAGATAAGGGATCTAGGGAAAAGGATTGAGAAAAACAAATCACTTAGACATAGAGTCTTCCCTCAAGGTTATACAGTATGAAAGATCATGAGTATTAGTGGAAGATATTGAGATTAATGGAAGATTAATAGGAATGAGAATATTATAGAAAGCAGACCTATCTTACAAAAAGGAAAAGATTAATCTTCCATATGTTATGCACGCTGTTACAATAACCCCAATTGTTTTTCATTTGACTTCTCTTTTTCTTCTGTAATGTCCTAGATGGAAAGAGGAAAGAGTTATCTGACAAATTTAGATTCTGCAAACTTGTGCACTGAGAAGAGTACTATTGAAATACGCTGTTAAGAAAGATTTTCAACATACAAATGTGTCATTTCCTTTCTTCGTGTGCTGTGCTGAAATATTATGTGATAAAGGTTTTAGGTTTCAATTGTTACAAGAGGGAAGTAGATAAATCGGTGCTGCCGTCTTTAGGACATATGGTAAAAGTTTTACTTGTGTTTTCTCCCAAATTGCTTCTGTTGAATATATGGGTCTACTCTGTATTTTTGTGTGTCTACATGTGTGTGTGTGTGTGTGGTATGAGAGAGCTGTTCACATATGTGATCAGTAATTTTTGGTACAGTTTTTTATCCTATCACTAATAACTTGTTTTGATTGTTTCAATGATAAATAGAGATTTCTGCTAGGTTTTCTGTGGGTGAAAAAATGTATATATGTGCACAAATATATATGAAATATATATATATATATATATATATAAAATATATATTTTGTAAGTTGAACTAGCAAGAAATTTTGGGCATATAAATGTGCATGTTTTGTTGCAAATTATTGGCTTTACTCAGTGTGATTAAATATATTTTAGTCTAATCTTAGTTTTTACATAATACTTTTGACTTCAATCTAATACTTTTATTACCTCTGTTGCTCATATAACAAATATTGGTTGGGCATCTACTGTGTGAACTTTCTAGATGTAAGGAAGGGATATAAAAAATAAAAGTCTCTGTCTTCAGGAAAATCAAGATCTAAGGCAAATTGGCATAATATAATTTGAGCACCATAAAAGTGGTGTGCAAGTGCTATATGTAACTACTATGAGAATACAGGAGAGGCCAAAAGTACTTCAAGAGGAGAAAGAAGAATCTTCGTGGAGCTGTTAGAATTTACATTCATCTCGAAGAATGGTTAAGAGTTACACAGCATAAAATGCAATTAGCATTCTCATTAGCCATGTGAAAATAGTGATAGAAAAGTCATAAAACTGAGATTATAAATGTTTTATACGGGAATTAGGAGCTGTTTTTCTGGTCGTACACTGCCTACCTTCAGGTCCCAACTTCCCCGTTCACTAGTTGTCTAACATTAACTGGATACTTAAATGTTTTAGGCCTTGGTTTCCCAGCTTGTAAAATTGAGAACATACCTCATGGTGCTGTTGTGAGGATGAAATAAGAAAACTTCATATAAAAAAAAAAAAGATGGTTTAAAATAATGGTGATTCATTTATCTGTGGTTGTCTATGTAGCAGACAATTTATAAAAATTATTTTTAATCCTCATAATAATTTTTAAATTCTTATTATAACCATATATGTCTGTGTGTATATAGATATATATCTGAGATATCATTTAGCTCTCACTAAAATCTAAGTGATTCTAAAATAAACATTGTTACTGAACAGTGGTGAATTTGGTTTAAAACATAAGTGACTCTCTGTAAATGTGTACAATCTTTTTAAAGAGAAGTCAGACAGTGGATACTAAGAAGTTTGAGATAGTATTCCTGTTATCTGATAGTTCATCATATAATGAATTAGCCTAAAGAAACATTTAGGCTAAAAAGAAGAAACCTAAGTTATGCAAATATTTCCAGCAGCAGCATCTGTATCAGTAAAACATTGCCCTTCAAAGAACAGGGAACATATCTTATTTTGAAGAATTATAAGAAAATGGCTGCATAAATAAGGTACATATAGTCAATGAATTATTATGTGGCCCATCATTTTAAACTTGAAAAAATAGTTTCAAGTATAGAGATACTGATATGAATTTAAGGGAAATACATAAAACCAGATGATAATGTACATTATAGTATCAATTTGTAATGTGGATACACTCAATTTTTTTCTTTATTGGGGTGATGAAATGATAGAAATTTTGTCCCAACTTGTCTTCAATAGTGTTACATTTTTATAATAAAAACAGGAATAAAGAAAAGTATGTTTCCAAACAGAATAATACTGAATTTCTTTCATTAAGGTTTTCCTGTTGTAGCTTCTATAAACTTTTCACCCTCTTCATGAAGAGCTGATACTGCAGAGAGCCGTTTCACTTCTCATGAGAACGTGATTTTAATAGATTACATACACTCAGAAGATTTCGCAGTTCTTTGTCAGTGCATTGACATTTGATAGGAAGCTGTAACATTATGTGAGGTTACTTTTTCTTTTAACTTTGGAAAAAGCAGTTTAAGGCTCATTTGTGTGAATTGTCCGCTGGCTTCTAACAAAGCCTCAGTGTATGTTTTCCAACATTCCTAAACAAACAGCACTGATAGAGTAAGGAACTGAAGGAAACCAGTAAGTCTAACAAATCCCTCGGAGGCAAAAGTGGGAACCTCGGGGGTGAGATTTTTTGTTTCAGTTTCCTGTTGACACAGGATTCAAAGAAAAACCTTTCATTTTCCAATAGATAGCAGTACAGGTTTTTACATTTCTGCATTTCACTAATGCAAACTTTCCTTGAAGCATTACTCCAGGTATAAAATCCAGTCATCTTGCAAACTATTTTGTCTTTCATTTATTTGTGGAATTTCTCCTAATGTTCTTATGTACATGATGAACACCTACTAAGTGACAGGAACTCTATTCATTGAACCAAAGAGATAAAAAACCCTGAATCATGACTCTAACTTGTGTAAGAAGAGACAAATAATAGACAAGATAAATAAGGGAAATGCATTTCATGTTGGATGGTGATAAGTTGGGGCTGGGGGGCAGATCAAGGCAAGAAGGAGAAGAGGAAGTGAAAGAGGTAGGTTGCCATTTCAGATCTGATGCTGGAGAAAAGTCTGTCTGAGTGAGTGAGATGGGAAGGTATTTATAGTATTTGAGCAGAGTGATACAGCCTGACTTACTTAAAAAAATTATTTTTTTAATTAGAGGCTAAATACTTTACAATATTGTGGTGGTTTTTGCCATACATTCATATGAATCAGGCATGGGTGTACATGTGTTCCCCATCCTGAACTCCCCTCCCACCTCCCTCCCCATCCCATCCCTCAGGGTCACCCCAGTGCACCAGCTCTAAGCTCCCTGCCTCATGCATTGAACCTGGACTGTCAATCTATTTCACATATGGTAATATACATGTTTCAATGCTATTCTCTCAAATCATCCCACCCTCACCTTCTACCACAGAGTCTGAAAGTCTATTCTTTACATCTGGTTCTCTTTTGCTATCTTGTATATAGGGTCATGATTACCATCTTTCTAAATTCCATATATATGCATTAATATACTGTATTGGTGTTTTTCTTTCTGACTTACTTCACTCTGTATAATAGGCTCCAGTTTCATCCACTTCATTAGAACTGATTCAAATGCATTCTTTTTAATGGCTGAGTAATATTCCATTGTGTATATGTACCACAGCTTTCTTATCCATTCGTCTGCCAATGGACATCTAGGTTGCTTCCATGTCCTAGTTATTGTAAACAGTGCTGGAATGAACATTGGGGTTCACATGTCTCTTTAAATTCTGGTATCCTCAGTGTGTATGCCCAGCAGTGGGATTGCTGGGTCATATGGCAGTTCTATTTCCAGTTTTTTAAGGAATCTCCACACTGTTCTCCATAGTGGCTGAACTAGTTTCCATTCCCACCAACAGTGTAAGAGGGTTCCCTTTTCTCTATACCCTCTCCAGCATTTATTGTTTGTAGACTGTTTGATAGCAGCCATTCTGACTGGCATGAGATGATACCTCATTGTGGTTTTCATGTGCATTTTTCTGATAATGAGAGATGTTGAGTGTCTTTTCATGTGTTTGTTAGCATCTGTATGTCTTCTTTGGAGAAATGTCTGTTTAGTTCTTTGGCCCATTTTTTGATTAGTTTGTTTATTTTTCTGGAATTGAGCTGCATGAGCTGCTTGTATATTTTTGAGATTAATTCGTTGTCAGTTGCTTTGTTTGCTATTATTTTCTCCCATGCTGAAGGCTGTATTCTCACTTTGCTTGTAGTTTCCTTCTCTGTGCAAAAACTTTTAAGTTTAATTAGGTCCCATTTGTTTATTTTTGCTTTTATTTCCATTACTCTGGGAGGTGGGTCATAGAGGATCCTGCTGTGATTTATGTCAGAGAGTGTTTTACTTATGTTTTCCCCTAGGAGTTTTATAGTTTCTGGTCTTACGTTTAGATCTTTAATCCATTTTGAGTTTATTTTTGTGTATGGTGTTAGAAAGTGTTCTAGTTTCATTCTTTTACAAGTGGTTGACCAGTTTTCCCAGTACCACTTGTTAAAGAAATTGTCTTTTCTCCATTGTATATTCTTGCCTCCTTTATCAGAGATAAGGTGTCCATGGGTGCATGGATTTATCTCTGGGCTTTCTATTTTGTTCCATTGATCTATATTTCTGTCTTTGTGCCAGGACCATACTGTCTTGATGACTGTACCTTTGTAGTATAGTCTGAAGTCAGGTTGATTCCTCCAGTTCCATTCTTCATTCTCAAGATTACTTTGGCTATTTGAGGTTTTTTTTTTTTTTTTATTGTATTTCTGTACAAATTGTAAAATTATTTGTTCTAGTTCTCTGAAAAATACTGTTGGTAGCTTGATAGGGATTGCATTGAATCTATAGATTGCTTTGGGTAGTATACTCATTTTCACTATATTGATTCTTCTGATCCATGAACATGGTATATTTCTCCATCTATATTTGTGTCATCTTTGATTTCTTTCATCAGTGTTTTATAGTTTTCTATAGTTTTCTTTTGTTTCTTTACGTAGATTTATTCCTAAGTATTTTATTCTTTTCATTGCAATGGTGGATGGAATCATTTCCTTAATTTATCTTTCTGTTTTCTCATTGTTAGTGTATAGGATTGCAAGGGATTTCTGTGTGTTAATTTTATATCCTGCAACTTTACTATATTCATTGATTAGCTCTAGTAATTTTCTGGTGGAGTCTTTAGGGTTTTCTATGTAAAGGATCATGTCATCTGCAGACAATGAGAGTTTTACTTCTTCTTTTACAATCTGGATTCCTTTTATTTCTTTTTCTCCTCCAAAACTATGTTGAATAGTAATGGTAAGAGTGGGCACCCTTGTCTTGTTCCTGACTTTAGGGGGAATGCTTTCAATTTTCCACCATTAAGGATGTTTGCTGTGAGTTTATCATATATGGCTTTTATTATGTTGAGGTATGTTCCTTCCATGCCTGCTTTCTGGAGGGTTTTTTTTTTATCATAAATGGATGTTGAATTTTGTCAAAGGCTTTCTCTGCCTCTATTGAGATAATCATATGGTTTTTATTTTTCAATTTGTTAATGTGGTGTATCACATTGATTGATTTGCAAATATTGAAGAGTCCTTGCATCCCTGGGATAAAAGCCACTTGGTCATGATGTCAATCTGACTTACTTTTGAAGAGGACCATTCTAGAAGCTGTGTGGAAAGTAGAATGGAAAGATTAAATGAAGCTGAGAGACCTATGAAAAAGTGAAAGTGAAAGTCACTCAGTCGTGTCTGACTCTTTGCGACCCCATGGACTATACAGTCCATGGAATTCTCCAAGCCAGGATACTGGAATGGGTAGCCTTTCCCTTCTCCAGGGAATCTGCCCACCCAGGCATCAAACCCAGGTTTCCCACATTATAGGCAGATTCTTTACCAGTTGAGCCACCAGGGAAGCCCAAGAATACTGGATCTTCCCAACCTAGGAATTGAACTAGAGTCTCCTGTATTGCAGGTAGGATTCTTTACCAACTGAGCTATCAGGGAAGCCGGAGAGACCTATTGGGAGCTATTAAGGTAGCCCAGGATTGTAATAACAAACAGATGATATAAATGAGTGGCATGCCAACATCAGAAACCCTGGAAGAAGAAAAGTGCCATATTCTCCACTCAACAGACTTTAGTGTTCATCTCACTTTCAGCTCTCTGTACCTCTGTTGTCCCCATGTGGTCATTCAGTCTAACCCACTTGTAGGCATTTATTGGAGGGTTTTCTTTTTCAAAGATTTAAAATCTACCCAAAGAAACCATAGTTTGAAATCCAGTAATCTAAAAGATGTATATTATCATCTAAAGCCCATAAAAGATAGATCGAAGTGTAAAGGCCTAAAGAAAAACAAAACTGAACTTAGTCTCTGTAGTAGTGCCCAAATATTCAACAAGTATATATCAAGCATAGTCTATACTCCAGATTGCTTGAAGCTCTGGCAATGTAATATTGAACAAAACTAGACATGGTCCCACCTCTTCTGTAGCTCACAGTCTAGTGAGATTTATCAGATTTAAAATTTTCAAAATTTTGCAAAAATATTTTTTACAAAGAAATTCCCATCTAGAAGACTGAGTAATATAAGGATGTTTCCTTTGTATGTAAGTGAAAATGGAGTCATAATATCTCAGCTATTGGGACCAGAACCAGAGTCAAACACATTGAGAAGGGACCTGTGAGCAGACTGACAGGAATATATTTCTAGGTGCATAGCAGGGGTACCTAAAGGTATACTTGGCTGTCAAGTTGTTAAGACTCTGGGCTTCCAATGCAGGGAATGTAGGTTTGTTCCCTAGTCAGAGAGCTGAGATCCTGCATGCCATGGGATACAGCAAAAAAAAAAAAAAAAAAAAGTAGACTTTGTGAGCCCATCCTTTATAAACTGAGTTCAAATGTTAAAAGCTTTGCCAGAGTCCCAATGCTTTGAACTGTAGTTTGTTTTTTTTTTTAATTTGAAGATATTTTATTACACTCAAAGGTTTTCCATTCCTTTTATTTATAAACTCTTACTAGTCAAAAAGAAAATAAATAATAAAAATCTGTCTCTTCAGGAAACTTTTAACAACATAGTTTTGCTTTATATGCTTGTCAATTTTAAATTATTACAATTTAGATACATTCAGTCATTACATGATACCATGATACCAGGAAGGTCAGCCTTAAAGATATCAATAATGTCTATACTGGTAAGTAAAATAATGGTAAAAAATGGTATTTCAATTTCACCTAAAAAAAAAAGCAAACAGATTCCAGTTTGTTATTGATGGGAATACAGACTTATCTTCTTAATCTTGGATATTAAATATTTGGACTTAAAAAAATAAATATTCCTGTTCTCTCAAATAGTGGCTGACATTGTCTTGGGAGCAGGCTGCAGTTTTAAAAAGAATTTAGCTGTTTCATTGTCATCTCATTTTTGAAAGTCATGTTTTTGATTTGTTTCCCATGGCAAGTAAAAAACTGTCATCCAAATCAAATAATAGAGTGAATTAAAATGGGGGGAAATGGCAGGAGAGTCTGGGTCTGAATTAATCAGTTTGGTTTCCTATAATAGTGTTCCCCGATAATTGTTTATTTAGTTTCACCTCTGCTTAAGAAAAGGGGATGTCGTTCTAACTTCCCCCTCTGCCAGCTTCCTCCACAGTGACTGAAGCGTTTAAAGAATACACTCCTTGGTTAGATCGACTGGACTTACAAAAAACTAAAACCGATTTACAGAATGATGTATGTACAAACTACAAAATAAAATAACTCCTTGGAGATACATATTTTTTAATATATTGACAGGAGTTGCCACATCCTTATTTTCAGTACCTCTTCCCAAAGCAGGATGAACATTTGCATATGAATGATTGCCCATTTTCTGGAGGAGATAAGAGTTCAGTGTCCTGAAGTTGCCAGGGTACACAGTTGCAACTTCAGCTGTGTTAAATCCATAACTCAGCATTAGAGAAAATAAACAATGATCAGAAGATGTTGGCTTTATGCTAAACTTATCAATCAAATGAACTGAACTGTTTCCAAGAAAAAGTTATACAGCTTCTTTTGACAAATGGTCTTAAAGTTGTGGTCCTCAGACTGGCAGCAGCAGCATGACTAGAAAACTTGTCTGAATTGCAGATTGTGGTTGTTATTTAGTCTCTAAGTCATGTCCAACTCTTCTGCGACCCCATGGACTGTAACCTGCCAGGCTCCTCTTTCCATGGGATTTCCCAAGCAGTAATACTAGAGTGGGTTGCCATTTCCTTCTCCAGGGGACCTTCCCTGATTGGGGATTGAACACCACGTCTCTTGCCTTGGCGGGCAGATTTTTACCACTGAGCCACCAGTGAAGCCTGCAAGTTGTTAATCCCTACCCTAAATATCAGAAATTTTGCAGGTAGGGACCATCAGTCTGTTTTAAAGTAAGCCTTTTAAATGATTCTGATGCCTCTTAAAGAGACATAGATATAAATTGGGTCATAAAATATGTGTGTGTATGCTCAGTCGTGACCAGCTCTTTGCAAATGTGTTTTAAAAGGTACAAGCACATATTTGAGGTGCTGGCAATGTATACAGTGAGGGAAGCCTTGATAGGAAAATATATAATAACTTTTTTTTTTAAAAAGGGAAAGAAGGGAAAGGAAAGGAAAATAAAAACTAAGTTTGTCCTGTGGCTCCTTATCTTGTGACCGGATTTTGTTTTCTGTTTCTAAAGGGATAAACAGATGCCTTGGCAGAAGAAAATTTGGCTGATAAAGCTCTGATAAAAGATCACGGGAAATATTTGTTTCAAATTTTCAGCTACTACTTGTTCTAAGGGAAATTCTTTTTAACTTTTTAGGTAAACAGTTGTTTTCTGCCAGTTGGGAATTTTTTCTTTTTTAGCTAAAGAGAGCAAAGTTACCTCTCACTCTAAAAAAAACCCATATACTTCAGACACAAGTGTACATTTGTACATGGAAAAACTTGTGAGTGGGTTGCATGTAAGTCTGTCTTTTAATGTTGAAATGAAATTAATGGGTAGTTATAATATGTTGGCATATATATGACAGAGATGTATGTAAATTTAATTAATTATACTTGTTCCCTGGCTAAAATTGGATTTTAACTGTAAATTTCAATGTGAAACATGATGCCAAAGGGCCCTAGCAATTCTGTGTGTAATTAACAGGTTTTTCCATGTGTTTGATAGAAGTATGGCACAGTGGGATGACTTTCCTGATCAGCAAGAGGACACTGACAGCTGTACAGAGTCTGTGAAGTTCGATGCTCGCTCAGTGACAGCTTTGCTTCCTCCCCGTAAGTAGAATAAGGGAGGGTGCTCATGGACATTGTCCTTGGAGTTAGTGAGATTGTGTAAAATTATGGTCATGAGACTTACTCTATCTTCCTGGTTGGATCCAATCTTCGTCACCTGACAGATGGAATATCCCATCTTGTTTGTATTGTGGTTGCTCCTTCTCTTTTTTCCTTCATTTTCCCCCTTTTCCTTATTTTTTAAATTTTCTTTACTTAATTTTTTCCTCCTTTTTCTGTTCAATTCCTCATAGAAGATTACTGAATAATACCTAAAATTTCATTTTAATTTGCAACCTGAAAACAAAATTTCCTTATTTTTTGCTAAACAACAAAAGCGATGGCCATAGGAAAGAATGTTTTAATAGATGTTTTATTCACTTAACCAGAGAAACATCTTCTTCTACTAGTAAGATCCCCTCTATATCGAGTTAACTTTTCTACAATTAGCATCTCAACATATGAATTGCTGGTTCATATAAAGAAATAATACTAAAATATTAGTATATTCTGAAATATCCAGAGGATGGGCTATACTGATCCACTCCAACATTTAATCAAAGTGTGAATTTTGTTATTTCTTTTTTTTCAACTTGTATTCAAATCACAAGAGGCATCCAAATACAAAACTATTGAGGTAGAATGAGAAAAGGAAATTTGCATAATTACCATCAAAAGTAATGTTTTTCTTATTCCACTTAAAATCTGAAAATATATATATAATTATTAATATATGGTTGCTTGAGGAGCTTTATTTTCATCCAGAATGTTCACATTCCCATGTGAAACAGAAGAATAAAATTTATGTTTGCGTGTGTGTTGGTATGGTATCAGTATTAAAATTTATCAATGAATGTATCCAATGAGACAAGTATGGCTTGGAGAAGATAGTAACTTTGTCCTGGATGTTTAGTTAGTGGATAGATCAAATGTCCACAGCAATTTCTGTATTGACTTCTCCTTTTGACTGTCCCTTTTACTTCCTGCTGAATAAATGAGAACCTATTTCTTGGTTCATTTTTTATTCCAGTAGGTTTGATACTAACCATATAATTGGAGATTTTAAAAAGTTTTAATTAAGTAAGATGAATAAATTCTCTAACAGGAGATTGGACTTTTGTTTTTTAGATCCTAAAAATGGCCCAACTCTTCAAGAGAGGATGAAGTCTTATAAAACTGCACTGATCACCCTTTATCTCATTGTGTTTGTAGTTCTCGTGCCCATCATTGGCATAGTGGCAGGTACAGTACTCTAGTTCTGAAACTCATCTGGTAAATTATTTACTGCAGAAGCAGAAAGAAGCATTCAGTCTTTGGTATATGGCAAATTCGTAAGAATTTGAACTTCAGATCAAAAAATGTTCCTCAAATTTATTTCATAAAAAAAACAGATTCTGCAAAGTTATTGCATAAGAAACTTTAAATAAATAGCCTAGCAATGGAACTTTAAGTTAAAAATATGAATATGTAAAGGTAAGATGGAAAGAATTGATCGTTTCAGCAATGTTATCATCTGAAGTCCTATGAAGTTTTGATGATGCATCATAAATTTCATGGTAAGCATTCTAGTTGCAAATGTGAAGATATAAACATGATTGTTTATATTAGCAATGCCTAAAATATAAAAACAAGACAGTTGCTCTGGAAAAATACTTTTATTCCTAGTATTGAGAGCAGAAAGAAATATCCCTACAAGTCTTCAGAGGGAATCTCAGAAACTAATGACCTATCCCTCAGCAGTATTTGTCCTTTATATGGTCACATATTTCATGAGGGTTTTATTTAAAACCTTTCTAAAAATGAACTGATAGCATTCTTTCAAACAAACAAATAACAACAAAAATAGAACACTTTGGTTGGGTCCTACATGATGTTTTTCAGGTGTATATTTGTTTTGAAGAGTTTGGCTTGAGTTGGGGATACATTTAAAGAGTTTATACAGGGATGGAAAGCTTGCATGTAACTTAAGCAAATTTATAAACATTATTTCCCTCAGGACCATTTTTGAGGGATTTGATTGACATTTGAATTTATTTGCCTTGTAGCTCCCTTTTTCTCTGAGAGTGACAAAATGTCTAGACACATGCTTGAACAAGAGATAGGCTGGGAGGAAGATGTGTTTTCATGCGCATGCTAATCAGCTTAACAAGGAAATGCTCCTGATATAAGGCCATACCTCCTCTGTCAAAAGGATATTCCAAGACAGAACCAAAATTTTACTAAGGAAGAAATGATAATGAAAGCAACAATGACTGTAATATCTTTGTAACATTTTTGAGCATTTACTATGTTCAGGCCCTGGGCTATACATTTTCCACAGATTATCTTAAGACACCTCACAGTTACCCTTGGAACAGACATATGCTTACCCTCATCATCCACAAAAGGAAACTGTTCAGTGATGGAATTGAAGTTCCTGCCATGACCCCTGACTCCTATCCTCTGTGGTCTACTATCTCCCAATACAATCAGGTGTTTAGAACAAACTATGATTGGCCACTAAAAAATTAACTTGTTGTAACATCAGCCAGGAAAATATTTTCCGTATGTAAAAGCCAAATACCTTTTTGGATGTCAAAAACAAAAGCCAACCACAACCAATCAACCAATCAAACCAACCAGAGCCATTTAAATAAAAGAACCTGATTTGTCTGTCATTAAACAACAACTTCCTGATAACCGGGTTATCTATGTGTTGTTTATGTTTATGCTTATCAGTTTGAAGTGCTTAACTGAAAGATGCATCATTGTCTGGGATCATTAGCTATCAGCCAGTTAGAATTTGTGTAATTTCATCACTTTTATGGGGCTTCCTTGGTGGTTCAGCTGGTAAAGTATCCGCCTGCAACAAAAGAAACCCTGGTTTGATTGCTGGGTTGGGGAGATCCATTGGAGAAGGAATAGGCTACCCACTCCAGTATTCTTGGGCTTCCCTGGTGGCTCAGCAGGTAAAGAATCTGCCTGCAGTGTGGAAGGCCTGGGTTCGATCCTGGGGTTGGGAAGATCCCCTGGAGAAGGGAATGACTACCCACTCCAGTATTCTGGCCTGGAGAATTCCATGGATTGTATCTAGTGCATGGGGTTGCAAGGAGTTGGGCACGACTGAGTGACTCACTTTCATTGCTTTTATGTAAACCGTGGCCTGCAGAACCAACCTCAGTGAATGCAACTTCTTTATACTTGGCCTATGCACAATGTGAACTGAAGTTTGAAAATATCAGGGTTCTAATCAGGTTCAAAATCTCTGGGCTGTTACCAAATGCTACCAAGTCAACACAGTTGTTCTAGGGTTGACAATGATTGACTTAAAGTAGTTTTGTTTCCTTAAACTGTAGCATGTACTATTAAGACTGACAAAAAGCTAAAAGTATTCAAATCTTGCAAGTTCACATGAGCACCCCAATTCACCAGAATTTAGATCTCCTGTGTTTATCATACTTGAATAATAAACAATTGATTATCCATTTACAGCTGTAAGTTTTAGAATTTTTCCAAAAGAAAGCTAAAATGCAATAAATTAACTCTACATAATAAAAAAATTAAAATGTAGATAAAATATATTCCTGTAATGATAGAAATTATTCTGTTTTGGCAAATATAAATCAGTAGATGAAATAAAATGTTGTGCATGAAAACTAAAGTGTCTTATGTACTGACAAATGTTTCTTAATTATAATCTTCTCCACAAGCTACCCTTTTTCCAAGAAGCTACTACATTTCTATTACAGTATAACAACATATAATAATGTCTCTGAGGAATAAGATAAGGTTAAGCCTAAGGTTAATATATATAAATTGCTGACAAACTGAAGATCCTTGAGCTCAAAATAATACAAATTTTTGGTAGAAGAAGGTATTGCCAACATGGAGGAGTATATGTGATCTGTAAGGTCAAATATAACCTTCTCCCTATTGTACAAGTCATAAAATTTGTCTCCTTTCAAATGTAAGATAGAAAAGTCACAAAATGCCATCTCTCTGATGATAATGAAAGAAATGAACATTTGAAAATATGAACTCTAGCATTCTATACCTAGATTTGCAGTACATGTATCTATATCATCTGTATCGCAATTAAATGTTTTTAAAGAATGTAAGGATTAAATTAGGTTTCATTCAAGATTTAGGAAAACAAGCAATATTGCATTTTTAAATCTGTAAGCAAAATATAGCCTTTATTATCAGTTCATGTTGAACTTGATATTGAATAAAAATCTTTGGTCACATGACATTTTATCAAATCAAATCTTCCCTTTCTACACTATGAAGAGGTTTTGCTTTATCCCTATGAAATAAAAAGCATTTCTAGTGAAAATAAATATTATATGGTTGAATAATTAAATCAGTATGCCTATTAAAATAAAGTACAGATACTATCTTTCTCATGGAGCACCCAACTTCCTCCCAATTTTTTATATTACATAATATTAATTCCTGCTTGTATCAGTATTGGGCATGCAGATAATGAATCCAAAATATTAATAATAATTAAAAAAGGAAAAGTATCAAATGTATATTAAGTGCCAGGGAAAGATCTGAGCACTTTACATATATCAGCTCATTTAATTATTTAAACACTGACTAGTAGTATCCCATTTATAAGGTAGTGAAATGATAGCCTGATTAATTTGCTCAAGGGCACAGTTTATGAAGGAAAGAGCCAGAATGGCTAATCCAGACAGTTCCCATCTAGAGCCTGTATTATTAACTGCTACCTGAAAAAGCAGTAATCATCATAAAATAAAAATTTTAAGGGCTAACTTAGAGATAATTTTTCAAATATTGTTAGTTAGGGTTTCTGATTGTTAAAGTCAAATTCCATTCCCAGTCAGTTTTCTATTCCCAGAGTTGCTCGAGCGGTGCTTTATATACAGTAGGTACTCAATAAATAAATCATGGAATTGGCAAATGCGTAAATGAAGCTGTCAATCCAAAACTTGTTCTCTACACTTAATTTAATAAATGTTACAAGATCCAACTAAGAAATATACTATTTTGTCCAAAGTATTAATAAAATAATGTATACTCAATATGGCCTCTGTTGTGTATTGTATCAAAATGTAGCCACATATTTTATTAAATCAAATAAGCTAATTTTAAAGAGAATATAACTAGGAACAAATAATATATATTTTTTAAAATTGTGATTTAATTGAATATGTAGTTTAATGCTTAATAAGAGCTACAATGACAGCCATCATCAAACACCTTCTTTAAGTGATAGTGGCGAAGACTCTGTAACTAAGATAATAACTTTCAAAGATAAGGCAGTTTAATTTGAGTAGTTTTCATATGTGCCATCTATGTGCTATGGGATTTACATGCTTTATCTCATTCATTCTCAGCACCACTGTAAGACGGTTATTACTTTTAGGTCTTTGGGGAAGCCTAATTAAGAAGAAATATAACTTGCTCAGAGTAACCTAGTTAGTAACTAAGGAGTGGGACTAGATTCCAGAATCGGGCAGCTTGTTCCTATGTAAACACCAAGCTCTCATTTGTATAACAGGTACCCTGAGCTCAGGGTGGAATTCAGGGCTTTTCATGTGTTACTTCAGTTAAGTCTCAAAACCTGTAAAGCTAATAACTATTGTCATATCACTTTAAAGAAAATTGACAGGTCAGTTATTGCTGTTTATATAGATATACTTTTAAACCATATGAAGTTACTCTTTACTGCTCAATAATGGTCAAATATGTAAAGTCTTATATATTCAAATTAATATAGATAAGAGACTGATATATATGTAGATAAAAGGTATAAATTATATCTATATATATATATAGAGATGAAACAATAAAATCTTAACCATCATTAACTAGAAATAAAATGGTGCTTAACATTTTCTTCATGGTGTTTCAATTAATGTATTATTTTATCTGCAAAAGTAATATTTATACTTTTCATTTTTGAAACCATAAACATACTTCTCTAAATCCTTTCAGAAGGATAATTAGCTTGTTTAGAGAACATATGCCCATTTGGGAATATATATTAGCAGCTCTCTATGCCCCAAACACCATTTAATAGAATTTTTATATTCAGGAAATAATTTCTCATAAGATGGTTCATCAAAGGGTTAAATATATTAGTAGAAATATAAGCAAACTGAATATAGGGGTTTTGTTAAATCTGGCAGAACCACACATAGAATAATAATGTAGTTATTCAAATTACTTTTGTAAAACAATATTAAGTAATATGCAAGGGTCTTTATGATAGATGCAAATTGAAAGCTAGTTTCCAAATTATATATAAGCTCTTGATTGTATAATAATAATATGATAGTGGAATCAGAAATCTGATATGCATATACTAAAATGTTAGCACTTAATTCTGCACCATGAGATTAATGGTAAATTATTTTCATTACTCATATTTTCTAAATTTTCCTCTACAAGTATATATTTTATAATAAGTAAAGAGGAGTCTTGAAAGAACAGTATTTTTTAAAGTTAAAAAACTTTTTTATCCAATTTCCTTCTCTACCAACAATAAATTAGATCTGCAGAAACTGAAAGTGATAACTCTCTGGTAGCTTAGTGATAGCATAAGGAAGATGAGCCAACAATTTACTCATACAATGGATAACACTAATATTTCTACTTTTACTACATATTGTTTTTGTCACATCATCATTAATCTTCATAATAGCTAACATATTCAACATGTTTACTTCAGACGCTGTGTTAAGCATTATCTCATCTTATCCTAACAGCACACCTGAGGACAAGGATACAGTGTACTTCATAATGTGTAGCATTTACTCTTGCTCTCATAGCTAAATGCAGTGACCTAGAAGATTGATCTAAGCAGCAAGTCAGAAAGAATGACTTAACTGTGGAATAAATTCTAATATAAAATGGGAAAAGGAGACTGTTTCCCTCTCAGCACTCTGCCTACCTTGGTTCATACTTGTATGTTTAAAATAAACACCTGATTTAGGATAGCATTCAGAATGCTAGAATGGGATGAAGTGATGTGGAATGGAACGGTGGATGCATTTAAGGATACAGGGCATGACTCTGTTTATTTTTACTTAAATATGCAGCTCAGCTCCTGAAATGGGAAACGAAGAATTGCACGGTTGGCTCAGTTAATGCAGATATATCTCCAAGTCCGGAAGGCAAAGGAAATGGCAGTGAAGATGAAATGAGATTTCGAGAAGCTGTGATGGAACGCATGAGCAACATGGAAAGCAGAATCCAGTATCTTTCAGATAATGAAGCCAATCTCCTAGATGCTAAGAATTTCCAAAATTTCAGCATAACAACTGATCAAAGATTTAATGATGTTCTTTTCCAGCTAAATTCCTTACTTTCCTCCATCCAGGAACATGAGAATATCATAGGGGATATCTCCAAGTCATTAGTAGGTCTGAACACCACAGTACTTGATTTGCAGTTCAGTATTGAAACACTGAATGGCAGAGTCCAAGAGAATGCATTTAAACAACAAGAGGTAAGAGTTTTTGTACTGGAAAGTCGTATGCTGGGAGTGAATCCATCTGTAACCTTTCTCCTCAGATAGTCCAGGGCAGAGAAAAAGTTGCAAAACCTGTTTGTTTGTTTTAACTTTACAATATTGTATTGGTTTTGCTATGGCAAAACCTGTTTTAACGTCATTCTACTTACCTGATTTCTCTTGCAGTCTCACCAGAAAGTTCCAAATGGATTTACCTACTGCCTCTTCCAAATTCCCAGCCGAAGGCGGAGTTTGTTTGTTTTTCATCAAATATAGACTCTCTTAGCATGTTTTAATTTTATAAATACTTTCAGAATGCCTCTTGAGATTCTCTAAACCAATTACAGTTGATAGATTATCTTAGCATATTTGGACAGATAGACACAGCTTTTGCAAATTTTAAAAGAAACCCAGAATATCATGAAAAGAATGAAAACCTTATTTACATGGGTAAATTATAAAATCTAAATTTTAAAATAGTTTGTCACTCACAAGAAGAATTGCTAAATTTTTATGTGTAGAGATAACTCTAAGTAAAGAATTAGAGTTTGAATAATGCATCAACATCTTTTTACCATCACAGGATCAACACAAGAGAGCAAGACATCTTCTAGACCACTTGCCAGCCAAAGTTTTTTTGCAAAGGCCCAGATGTAACTCTTAGGAAATGTGATCCAATAAGTCTTTCTTTACAAAAATAGACTTGACCCATGGGTCATAATTTTTCTTAACTTTGCTCTAAACTACTCTGTGGACAACCCTCTGAGTTACTTTGTATTGAAGAGAAGGAAATTAAGAAGCAAGTTGTTTAGTTCAGAATTGGATTATTTTTTGTTGTTAGGTAGTTATAATTGTTCCATTTGTGAAAAAAACAAGCTCATGGATAAAGCTTTATTACTTGTGTGAAAAAAATTAATCTTCATATTACATGGTATCTAAGCCCTAAGATCATAATGTGAAATGTGTAAACTTTCCACCATTAGCTCAGTAAGGCTGCCATCTTCGTAGTATATTTTACTTGAATAGACCATGTCTTAATTAATGAGGTTGTTTTCTATATAGATACAGTGTTATGCAGTGGTGATTTTTGTAAATAGATGTCCCTTATAGAGAGCAAAGAGAAGCCTCTAAAGTTTTAACATCACGTGAAAACCAATTAAATTATTGACTAGAGAATAGACTAAACAGGTTAAGAAAGCACATTTTAATATTTATTTATTGTAATATGCAATCACTGAGAAGACAATGACATTGCTGTTTAAATATAGAAACCATTGGTGAACCTCATCCCAATGTCAGCCTTGATAGTCAGTGTTGTATCCTTGTCACATCTTCCAAATACTGACTGTTACTCTGTCCCCCATGGTTAATAAGTATCTAAACATATACAAATGTTATTGGAATATCAATGACTCAGGCTATGGAGGGCTTAGAAAGAGTGCACAAAGAAGAAACTGTCCACAGGGCTGAGAACCTTGAGACAGAGGAAAATAAAATATCAGCTGTGGGAATAGAAACTGATTAAATATGAGGGAAAGAGGATAGGAGAAGAAATATTACTTTGTGTGAAAACAAGATTCACTACTCTAAAATCTGACTGTGTGGATCACAACAAACTGTGGAAAATTCTTAAAGAGATGGGAACACCAGACCACCTTACCTGCCTCCTGAGAAATCTGTATGCAGGTCAAGAAGCAACAGTTAGAATCGGACATGGAACAACAGACTGGTTCCAAATAGGGAAAGGAGTACGTCAAGGCTGTATATTGTCACCCTGCTTATTTAACTTATATGCAGAGTACATCATGAGACATGCTGGGCTGGATGAAGCACAAGCTGGAATTAAGATTGCTGGGAGAAATACCAATAACCACAAAATATGCAGATTACACCAGCCTTATGGCAGAAAGCTAAGAGGAACTAAAGAGCCTCTTGATGAAAGTGAAAGAGGAGAGTGAAAAAGTTGGCTTAAAACTCAACATTCAGAAAAGTAACATCATGGCATGTGGTCCCATCACTTCATGGCAAATAGATGGGTAAACAATGGAAACAGTGACAGACTTTATTTTCTTGGGTTCCAAAATCACTGTAGGTGGTGACTTCAGCCATGAAATTAAAAGATACTTGCTCCTTGGAAGAAAAGCTATGGCCAACCTAGAAAGCATATTAAAAAGCAGAGATATTACTTTGCCAACAAGGGTCCATCTAGTCAAAGCTATGATTTTTCCAGTAATCATGTATGGATGTGAGAGTTGAACCATAAAGAAAGCTGAGAACTGAATAATTGTTGCTTTTGAACTGGTGGTGTTGGAGAAGACTCTTGAGAGTTCCTTGGACTGCAAGGAGATCCAACCAGTCCATTCTAAAGGAAATCAGTCCTGAATATTCATTGGAAGGACTGATGCTGAAACTGAAGCTCCAATACTTTGGCCACCTGATGTGAAGAGCCGACTCATTGGAAAAGACCCTGATGCTGGGAAAGATTGAAGGCAGGAGGAGAAGGGGACAACAGTGGATGAGATGGTTGGATGGCGTTACTGACTCAGGAGTTGGTGATAGACAGGGAAGCCTGGCATGCTGCAGTTCATTGGGTCACAAGTAGTTGGATATGACTGAGCAACTGAACTAAACTGAAGATCAGAGGGGCAGTGAGACAGGGTGAGAAGAAAATGAAGACAGACACAATGAAAGAATAAGAATTTACTTGATATTGGTAATGTCCCCAAGTCCTCAGAGATTATAGATTATCTATGAACTGGCTCAACTGGTAAAGAATCCACCTGCAAAGTGGGAGACCTAGGTTTGATCCCTGGGTTGGGAATATCCCCTGGAGAAGGGAACGATTACCCACTCCAGTATTCTGGTCTGGAGAATTCAGTTCATGGGATCACAAAGAGTCGGACATGACTGAGCGACTTCCATTTTCATCACTTTCATGAACCCACATAAATGAAGAGTTAAAACCAAATTGGAAACCATTTGGAAGATAGTAGAAGTGCTGAACATGTTTGAAGTGATGCCTGTGTGTGCATTTAGTTGCTCAGTCGTATCTGGCTCTTTGTGACCCCATGGACTGTAGCCCTCCAGGCTCCTCTCTCCATGGGGATTCTCCAGGCAAGAATACTGGAGTAGGTCACCATGCCCTTCTCCAGGGGATCTTCCCAACCCAGGGACTGAACCGAGGCCTCCCACATTGCAGGCAGATTCTTTACCCTCTGAGCCACCAGGGAGCCTGGAAATGATATATAATAGAAACAACTGGAATCTGGTAATAATCGATCATTGAGTTGGAATAGATTGCACTTTCGTTTTGGAAGCGGTCCCAGCAGTAGAGATGGAGGTACAAGGGAAAGGAGGAACTTGCAAGGTTAATTTTTTTAAAGCTCTTTTTTTGTAAGACAGTAGTCATTTGTAGAGATTTGAAATCTAGGTAAGTGCTAGCGTGTATGTGTGTGTGCATGTATGCTTGCTCACTGAAAATAGTATTTACAGTCTTGTTCCCATTGCTTAAAACAATTGGATTCATCTTTGAATCTTTAGCCCAATGCAGGAATAAGTAAATTAAATAAATGCCTCAATCAGTAATTGTTTGAATAAAAGGCTTATAAGTAATACCAGCATATGTTTACCAAGGACAGACCAGGCATTAATTTAAAAGAAAGAAGAATACTGACTAAATAAAAGAGAGAGGTGGGATTTATCATCTCTGTTTTACATAGAAAGGACTGTAAGAATGCAAAATTAATGCTTGTTTCTAGCAGAGCCGCTGGTGGTAGATGGGCAGTGTGTGCAGTTACTGTAGAGCAGCAATCCCTAGCCTTTTTGGCTCCAGGGACGGTTTCATGGAAAAACGATTTTCCCTCAGATGGGGGGTGGTGGGATTTGGTTTCAGGATGATTCTTTTATTGTGCACTTTACTTTTACTTTTATTGTGTACTTTATTTCTATTATTATTGCATCAGTTCCACCTCAGATTATCAGGCATTAGATCCTGTTAGCTGGAGAGCCTTGCTATACAGGACTTTTAAAGATATATCAAATGAACTTTCTCTCCTCCCAATAAAACCTGTTTTAAGTAAAGTGTGGTTAATATGAGCGCTATATAGAGTTTTCAAAGAAGGGGGGAAAAGGCAGCCTCAGCTTTAGGTATGAAAAACATGGGTGACTCCTAAGGTTTAGGGAGCAAAAATCACCAACTAGTCCCTTGACCTTTTCTCTGTGGATATCAGGAGCTGATAACAGGATATCAGGATATCACAGGATATCTGTGGATATCCTGACAGCTGGGGCAATCTGCAGCCACATCAATGATGTCAAGCATATTTATCATGTTCTTATGCTCTATAAAACATCCATGTTCATTATTTCGTGTATATATATATATATATACCATATTGTACAGAAAAGACTAAATGGGGAGGGAGGCAGCAGAGGGTAGAGACATCCTAATCTAAAACAAGGTTTTGGATGGGGGAAGGCACAGTCAGAGTGCTAAAAATTGACGTATCTCTGTTTGAGTGCCGTGCTCTTGTACAGGCAAATCTGGGTACACTTGCATTTCTTTCCAAAGGTTTTAGTTGACACTTTGGACCCTCTCACTTCAACTTGTCCAGTCCAGTCAAGTGAGGTGAAATTTTCTTTTCATACCTGGATTAAGGAACAGTACACCACTGATTTATTTCTTTGTGCAATTGGGAAATGAGAATTTATCAGCAATTAAACAAAGAAGTCATTAGAAAAGTATAAATCATACCAGGAACACAGAGGACACAAGGTAAGTAGAACAGAGAAATAGAAAATGTTACCAAGATAGATGACAAGGTTAGGTACCCTGGAAAGAGAAAGCCCAGCTCCCAAAGGAAAACCCAGGAAATGACTTGAAAGGAAAAGTAATAAAAATATATATATATTGTCAAAAACTTTACAACTGGATACTTAACCTCATCACAATTTGAAAAGCAAATTGAACAAGATTTTATTATGTCTACTCTTACTCTGAAAAATTAAATGCATTGATGATACCCAGGGTTTGAGTGCAAAATGGCACCCCACTCCAGTACTCTTGCCTGGAAAATCCCATGGACAGAGGAGCCTGGTAGGCTACAGACCATGGGGTCGTGAAGAGTCGGACACGACTGAGCGACTTCACTTTCACTTTTCACTTTCATGCATTGGAGAAGGAAATGGCAACCCACTCCAGTGTTCTTCCCTGGAGAATCCCAGAGATGGGGGAGCCTGGTGCGCCGCCGTCTATGGGGTCGCACAGAGTCAGACACAACTGAAGCGACTTAGCAGCAGCAGCATCAGATACATTAAGTAAGATTTTTTTTTAAATGGTCCTGTGTATTTATAAGGTGGTAGGGCAGTGGAGAACAAAAATGTTTATATTTAGTGCCTTTGATCACATCCACTTCCAGGAAACTGTCCTATAAAAGTGCTCCTATAAATATGCAGATACATATAAAATTGTGTTCATTGTAGCATTATTTATGTGCAGCTCAAAACTCTTTATCAATAGGAATCAAATTATGAAACATACAATATAATTCTACTAAATTATAGAAAATAAAGCAGTTTCTAAATATTTTAATAGGTAAATATTCTTAATATATTATTGAGTGAAAAATAAAGTCATAATCCAGAACATGATGCCATCCCTCTTGTTGGTAGTTTTCAGTTATGCGTGCATGTATATAAATGCCCACAATCTATATGTGCATTTGAAAACATAAAATAATGAAATCTCAAATACAGAGGCAAAAAACCTGAACATAAGATATTGTTAATATGCTAGTTGAGATTTTATCGAATCTGAAAAGCTATCCTTAATGGTCATTACCACTGAGAGTTGTGACATTAAGCTTTGCTATTGTACTAAAACAATTTAATATACAAATCTATTGAGTTGATAGAATTGGAATTACTCAAGTACAGTATAAAGAGCTTAACTTTAGATGAATTTAAAACCATATGCCAAGTTTCAAATTTGATTTTAGTTTTAGCATTTTGACATGTAGATATTTAGGAATAGAACCATGTCTAAGATATATATATATTTAACCTTTTTTTTTTTTCTGGCAGAGTGTAGAAATAAGCCATTCAGTTAAAAGAGGAAATGCTTCAAAACCAAAGAATTACTGTTTTAAAGTTATTCTCTAATTTTCATATTCTTATTCCATAATATTATTGTAATATTATCCATTTAAAAAAAATCTGACTCGTAGGGCTTCTTAAACTTATATATTTGATAATTGTGTATGTAACAGAAATTGTGGATGTTGGCTTGTGTTTCACAGGAGATGCGTAAATTAGAGGAGCGTATATACAATGCATCAGCAGAAATTAAGTCTCTAGATGAAAAACAAGTATATTTGGAACAGGAAATAAAAGGGGAAATGAAACTGTTGAATAATATCACTAATGATCTGAGGCTGAAGGATTGGGAACATTCTCAGACATTGAAAAATATCACTTTACTCCAAGGTAATGTATCTTCTCATTCCTCCAGAAAATGATATACTAAGATGTACTGATACATGTAGAAATTTGGTATTGGAAATTCTATAGTTTTCAAACAGTTTTGGAGCATATATTTATTACAAATATCCAGAGGAAGGAGTCTTGAGATCTTTTCAAGATGTGTTAAGATAACTGTCCTCTGCTATATTTAAAATTGGTAACCAATAGGGACCTACTTTATAGCACAGGGAACTCTGCTTAGTGTTATGTGGCAGCTTGGATGGAGGGGAGTTTGGGAGAGAATGTATACATGTATATGTGTGGCTGAGTACCCTCACTGAATCTATCACAACATTGTTAATCGGCTATCAGTTCAGTTCAGTTCAGTCTCTCAGTTGTGTCTGACTCTTTGCGACCCCATGGACTGCAGCACACCAGGCTTCCCTGTCTATCACCAACTCCCTGAGCTTACTCAAACTCATGTCCATCAAGTCGGTGATGTCATCCAATCATCTCATCCTCTGTCATCCCCTTCTCCTTCCTTCAATCTTTCCCAGCATCAGGGTTTTTTCCAATGAGTGAGTTCTTCTCATCAGGTGGCCAAAGTGTTGGGAGTTTCAGCTTCAGCCTCAGTCCTTCCAAGGAATATTCAGGACTGATTTCCTTTAGGAGGGATTGGTTGGATCTCCTTGCAGTCCAAGAGCCCCTAAAGAGTCTTCTCCAACACCACAGTTCAAAAGCATCAATTCTTTGGTTCTCAGCCTTCTTTATAGTCCAACTCTCACATCCATACATGACTATTGGAAAAACCATAGCTTTGACTAGATGGGCCTTTGTTGGCATACTAATGTCTCTGCTTTTTAAAATGCTGTCTAGGTTGGTCATAGCTTTTCTTCCAAGGGGCAAGCGTCTTTTAATTTCATGGCTGCAGTCACTATCTGCAGTGATTTTTGGAGCCCAAGAAAATTAAGTCTGTCACTGTTTCCATTGTTTCCCATCTGTTTGCCATGAAGTGATGGGACTGGGTTCCATGATCTTAGTTTTTTGAATATTGATTTATTAAAGAAATGATGAAAACTCTTAATCTCAGAGGCTGAGAGTCCACAGCTAGTTTGTGTACCTTGTTTTTTGTCTCATGCTGTATAGTTTTTCCTGAAATGTCTATCTTGGTTTAGGGTCCTAATCACTGAATCAAAGTCTTTGCGTATGCACTCTTTTGTCAAAATTCACCCTGGAGTACTGTAGATTTGCTTCCCTTCAATTTGCTCAGCAAAATTCAAGCTGCAAATTGAGTCTTTCTGGCCTACTTTCCTGCTCTGTTGTCACTGTGCAGAGATGAATGACCTATAGTCATGTTCACAGTTGTGGGGTTAAAACCCCTTTGTTGGGAAGAAGTACTTGCTGCAGGAATAGGAGATGCATGGATTCCCACTGATATAGAACCATGACATCACTTGTGGACACCTAAGTATATGTTTCCAACATTAAGCTATAGCTTAGGAGAACTTGCTGGTTGTTACTACAGCTACTTAATGCCCAGTGGTATGTAATTTACATGATGATTATATTTTTAAAAAAGCAAAGAGGCAAAAAAATATACAACATAAATAGAAAAGATAAATGTTAGAGGTTATTCTCTTAAGATGATAGAATTATGAATTAGATTTTCCTCATTTTGTCTAGGCTTTCACCCTTCCTATAATATGTAGGGTTATTATTGTAATGAAAATGCAATAAAACATTATAGCCCAGTGGTGTATATGAAGGGAAATGGAAAATGTGCCATTGAAATGGCAAATGTGCCGTGGATATTTGGAAAATTAAGTTATCAGGGAAGGAAGGTCCTAAAACCCAATTTGGACCCTGCAAAATCAGAAACAGTTCAGGAAAATGGAGAAAAGCAGGGGCAAGTATTTCAAAAGAAGCAAAGAAAATGGACAGAATATACTTACTCATCACATTATCTCTATTTATGTAGTCCCTTCTTAGAATTTTTCAGGTCTTACATCTTCCCACCTGATTACAATTTGTAAACGAGCGCTGTTTAACCAGTGATGCCAACTATGACTGTGTATTGTCCTTGGGGTATGCGGCTGAACCATGGAAGTTGAAAATGCTTATTTTGAAACATTGCTATGTTTTAGAGATTAATACTTGTCTTGTGGCACTCTGTGAAGAAGAGGGACATAGTGCCATCTGTTTCTTGGACACAGAAAATTTAAGTGACTTAATCAGTGTTGATCAGACTCAGTACTGGGGGACACTGTGGTATTAATAATTGCCATGCCAAGTAGTCAAAATTTCCCCTGCAACCTCCATCTTATTTTATAACATCTATATCCAACTTGGGATTCTACTTAATATTATACTCGAAAAGTTATTCCTTTACTCGGTTTCACTTTACTGTCTTTCCCCAATATCTCCCACTTATCCAGAAGTCTTTCTTCTCATTCTACCCAGTCTTCAAAGTCCACTCCAATCCTACCTCCTCAGTCAAGTCTTTTTGACCACTGCTCCTCGTGCTGACGCGCATCTCTCTAACAAATACCCAAGGCTCTCATTTTCAACAATATGGTTTTGGTCATCTACTTTGTATGGACTTCTGTTTCCTTTGACGGTACCACATATGACTCTACTTGGACATTTTCCACAGAACATCTAACTTAATATAGTGAAATCTGCCTGGTGGTGAGGTAACAGGGAGATGTTCCCGGAAACTTAATCATCAACCTTCTGGTTCCTGTGAATTGGGAGTCTCCTGTGCTAGTGGTCTGAACATAGTTACCATCCTTCACCTCCATGAGCAGCTTGGTGTCTGCAGATCAACTCAGACATGTGTCAGATTGTTACATATATTGTTGGGGAAGAACTAGGACTCTGAACTTGAAGCTACCTTGCCGGACTACTGCTTTCTGTCTGCACCCCCTCACTTGTCTCATTGTTAACCGCTTGTGCCTGCTCATTGGAGCTCCAGGAAGGCCTAGGAAACTAAAGACTTTTCTCTACAAACAAGAAACAAGGGAACCTGGAGAGCCTTGGGCTGGGTAGGTCCCGAAGATCCTTCTTGATCCCCCTTTTCTTTGATGCTGCTCAATCCTGAGGGGGGCATGGGTAAGACAAGGGGAGTAAAATATTGGATAGAGAGGTTAATCATAAACTCGGCAAGGAAACTCAGTTTTAGGGGCGCTGGGTTTCATTCCCAGTAGGTACACAGTACTAATGTGGACTTGTCCTGTCATTGACTCAGTGTCTCTCTCTGCCGCCAGGATCTGAGAATGCAGAACAGTGCTCAGCACACATAAGTACTTAATCTGTAATCAGGCTGTCTAGTTTAGGGCTATCTCTTTGTAGTACTCAGTAGCTGGCTACACCGCTTCCATCCAGGAAGGTCAGTCTCGTTCGTTCTGTATAACTGTGCAACAAACAAAAGGCTTTGGATTTACCTATGTAACTGTCTTGACAGGTGAGAAATTTATTTTACCCTTGCTTTAAAACTATGATTAGTAATTGTCATTTATTTTTTTTAAAGGTCCTCCTGGACCTCCAGGTGAAAAAGGAGATAGAGGCCCTCCTGGACAAAATGGTATACCAGGCTTTCCAGGTCTAATAGGTATGGTAATAGTAACTACTCCACTATGTACCACAGAGCTGAGTAGTGTACAGCCATGTATGAGGAAGGAGGGTTGACATATTTGATTGGTTCTCTGTGGGGTGTGTGTTCGTGCGTGTGTGTGTATGTGTGTATTGAGGGCATATTAAGTGTTCAGGTAGCCTCATCACCTCTATGTTCAGAATGGTAAGCACTGATTCTTTATTTTTGAAGAATGTTAACAACATGAGGTTGTTCGTTAATTCTAGGGAAGGCTGTCTGTATCACTGACCGCAAACAGTATTTGGCAGAACTAGTTTGAAGTCACAGGTGAAGGAAAATATGAAAACTACCTTCACATTGATTATATTTACACATTATCTGGTTTTAAAGATACAAAAAATAAATAAATAAAATGAGTCAAAGGCGAATTGGATCATATTCCTTATATAGTCCTTAACTGAACATACCTGCTTAAACCTCTGCTGCTGCTGCTGCTGCTAAGTCGTGTCAGTCATGTCCGACTCTGTGTGACCCCATAGACGGCAGCCCATCAGGCTCCCCCGTCCTTGGGATTCTCCAGGCAAGAACACTGGAGTGGGGTGCCATTTCCTTCTCCAATGCATGAAAATGAAAAGTGAAAGTGAAGTAATTCAGTCTTGTCCGACTCTTAGCGACCCCATGGACTGCAGCCCACCAGGCTCCTCCGTCCATGGGATTTTGGCAAGAGTACTGGAGTGAGGTGCCATTGCCTTCTTCTAAACCTCTGCAGTTTCAATATAAATATTGACTAGAATACAGATGAATTTTACCTTTGCTGTCAGTTAGTCTCTGTATCTTACTCAGAGCAAAATGTTTCAAATTACTTTCTTCAGTCTATTTTGTAATCTTGAAAGCAATATTTTGAAAGAAGATAATAGAAGACAGAAAAAGAGAAAGATCATGAACTTTTTCTGCTCTCAAAAAATAAAGAAGATAATAACAAGAACATGATCACCATGTTATTCATGGTTCAAAATCAAATACCTATATGATTGCTGAAGGTGGGGAGTACATTGCACAGTCTAATTACAACTAAAATGGTTTGTTCTGCCCTCTCCCAAAATACCTAAATAGTAAGGATTTCATCTTATTTTTCTGTCTTTTGATTATATAAAATGTCCTTCTTTCTGATCAATGTATCGACCAGCCCAGCTTACATCAGAAAAACAGTTTTTAAAAATGAAAAGCACGAATTTGACACAAGCCTGCCCTTTATGTCATAGAGCTTAAACACACACACACAGAAGTCGCTCAGTTGTGTCCAACTCTTTGTGACACCATGGATTGTAGCCCACCAGACTCCTTGGTCCATGGGATTTTCCAGGCATGAATACTGGAGTGGGTTGCCATTTAAAGCCGGTATATAACATGTACATTTTTTTTTTTAAATTTAAATTCCTTTAAAGAAAAAAAATATATAGAGATAGTGAATTGTTGCTGTGCCTTTGAAAGTAATACCAGGTAAGATCCTTTATTCAAAAAAGTCTTTCCACTTGACTAGCACCTGGCAGAGCTTAGCAATGGTGTGTTAATGTCATGAGCAGGGGAAGTAACCAGTGTTATATTATCTGCCAGAGTGGCTATTGTCAAAGGTCTGTCAGCTCCTCCGTTACAAATTGCAATTGTCAAAGCTTTATAACTCAACCATAAAAGTTCAGTCTGGGCTAAAACTTGCTGTCCAAAGCTTCATCTTGGGAACATCTTTTGTAGCTGTTTCGGAACTATGGATATATGAAATAGAAAGGGGGATTTAAAAGTTTCCGTTTTTGTTAATACCATAAACAGATACTGTTGCAAAGCTGCTTTGATTCTTTACGGGAGGCTTTAGTCTGTGGCTATTGGTGCTGCTCCTGTATACAAACAAGCATTATCTGGCCCCACTAAAGAGAAGCAGATTTCCCTGTGGGAGTAATAAACTGACTCTTAGATTATTAGGTTGCCATTTGATTTGGTGCACTGCAGCAAAAATATTCAATTATAAGGCATCTCTCCTACTTAACTGCTGCATTCTGTTTTGCTCTTTCCCACATTGCCCATTTGCCTCATGTGTAGAACTGGCTGGAATCAGGAGCTTAAAAGTATATAATGGACTGTCTTGATAATTCTACTTTCTGATTTAAGCAGGTTTATTAAAACCCCACATACACATGCAGTTAAGCCCACTAAACTCAGCTTGACACTCAACCACGATATGAAAGTCTGAGAAAAATAAGTGTTTATCCTGATGTTCAGTTTCCAAGTTGTGTCCAACTCTTTGCAACTCTATGGACTGCAGCCCGCCAAGTGCCTCTATCTGTGGCATTTCCCAGGCAAGGATATTGGAGTCCATTATTTATGTTAGTACTTTTAAATAATCAATACAGCAAATATATTATAATTGTTACTTATGTACTGGGGTGGATATTATGTTAAACTGTGCTTTATCTCAAATAATATAATACAAAATCATTTCAGTGTGCTGTTTCCTTGGCAGCATGTCAAGGAGAATGACCTATGACCTTTTACTTTAAAATTTATTTTACAAAGTTTTTACTGAATACTTTCCCTGTGCCTAGGAGACACACGCACAGACACAGTTACATTATTGTTTGGGATTACAACGGAGTAGGTATAAATAAGAGCATGCAAGATAGAGTAATACATTCCTTTACTTGTACCTAGTTTTCTTTAATAAATATTCTTTGATATTTCCCATTGCTTGAGTTGGGATTTCTCTGGGACAAATCTTAAAAATCCAATTTTTAGCTTACATTTCCAAGTTATCACTTCAGCCACAGCAAAATCCTGCCATTTGAAGATACCTGATTAGACTACATAAACCTTCTAATTAAAACTTTAAGATTTGTTTCCTCATGTGTTTTTATTTCTATTAACAAGATGTTACCTGTTGAATATCTGCTGTGTATGCACTAATGTTTTTCCACTTACTGTTGATGTTATCTATCAATTTCTACACATGAAATTTTAGGAAAGACATTATTCCTCCACCTTGGAGACTCACCTCTTTCATATCCATTAGTGAAATTAGGTTGCTTCATTATTTTCTCAAATTGTTATGAAAAATGAATTATTACTACTGGTTTTTTTTTCCCCCTTCATTTACCATGTAGGTACTCCAGGTCTTAAAGGTGATCGGGGGATCTCTGGTTTACCTGGAGTTCGAGGATTCCCAGGACCAATGGGGAAGACCGGGAAGCCAGGTATTCTGATAATGCATATTCTCTCTATAGAACATGAAAATAAACACCAGATCATTGATATTCCTTTCAACTTCTTAGATAACAAAAACAATGGTCATCATGGTATGAACAGTAGCAGTTACATGCAGTTTATTTTGTGATCTGAAACATATTGAAACTGATTTCTGTCCATGTGAGCAAGGTTTCTGTTTACTAAAGGAAAACAATTTAATATAAAACCACAACAGAGGATCTATCAGCTTCACACCACTGTAAATCGCCATCTATCATAGAATAAAGAGAGTGCGAGACTGGCAAAGAAAACGAAAAAGCAAAATACTAACCAAATAACCAATAATAATAAACAATATTAACCCCCCTTTAACCAAAACCCTTCAAATCCTCTTAAGTTATAATTAACAAAACACAGGTAGACCTGAAATCCTATCCTTTGTAAGATAATTTGCCTTCTACTGTATCAGTTCAGTTCAGTGGCTCAGTCGTGTCCAACTCTTGCGACCCCATGAACAGCAGCATGCCAGACCTCCCTGTCCATCACCAGCTCCCGGAGTTTACTCAAACCCATGTCCATCGAGTCAGTGATGCCATCCAACCATCTCATCCTCTGTCGTCCCCTTTTCCTCCTGCCTTCAATCTTTCTCAGCATCAGGGTCTTTTCAAATGAGTCAGCTCTTCGCATCAGGTGGCCAAATTATTGGAGTTTCAGCTTCAACATCAGTCCCTCCAATGAACACCCAGGACTGATCTCCTTTAGGGTGGACTGGTTGAATCTCCTTGCAGTCCAAGGGACTCTCAAGAGTCTTCTCCAACACCATAGTTCAAAAGCATCAATTCTTCTGTGTTCAGCTTTCTTTATAGTCAACTCTCTGCTGCTGCTGCTGCTAAGTCACTTCAGTCATGTCCGACTCTGTGCAACCCCATAGATAGCAGCCCACCAGGCTCCTCTGTCCCTGGGATTCTCCAGGCAAGAATACTGGAGTGGGTTGCCATTTCCTTCTCCAATGCACGAAAATGAAAAGTGAAAGTGAAGTCGCTCAGTGGTGTCTGACTCTTAGTGACCCCATGGACTGGAGCCTACCAGGCTCCTCTGTCCATGGGATTTTCCAGGCAAGAGTACTGGAGTGGGGTGCCATTGCCTTCTCCGATAGTCAACTCTCACATCCATACATGACCACTGGAAAAACCATAGCCTTGACTAGACAGACCTTTGTTGACAAAGTAATGTCTCTGCTTTTGAATATGCTATCTAAGTTGGTCATAAGTTTCCTTCCAAAGGAGTAAGCATCTTTTAATTTCATGGCTGCAATCAACATCTGCAGTGATGTTGGAGCCCAGAAAAATAAAGTCTGACACTGTTTCCACTGTTTCCCCACCTATTTGCCATGAAGTGATGGGACTGGATGCCATGATCTTAGTTTTCTGAATGTTGAGCTTTAACCCAACCTTTTCTCTTTCCTCTTTCACTTTCATCAAGAGGCTCTTTAGTTCTTCACTTTCTGCCATAAGGGTGGTGTCATCTGCATATCTGAGGTTATTGATATTTCTTCTGGCAGTCTTGATTCCAGCTTGTGCTTCTTCCAGCCTCGCATTTCAGATGATGTACTTTGCACATAAGTTAAATAAGCAGGGTGACAATATACAGCCTTGACGTACTCCCTTTCCTATGTGGAACCAGTCTGTTGTTCCATGTCCAGTTCTAACTGTTGCTTCCTGACCTGCATACAGGTTTCTCAGGAGGCAGGTCAGGTGGTCTGGTATTCCCATCTCTCTCAGAATTTTCCACAGTTGATTGTGATCCACACAGTCAAAGGCTTTGGCATAGTCAATAAAGCAGAAATGATGTTTTTCTGGAACTCTCTTGCTTTTTTGATGATCCAGCAGATGTTGTTTTATTAGTACTTAATAATCGACATGCTTGGGCCCGTTATAATTTGCATACACGATGATACTATGTCTACTCCTTATGCCAGTAGCCTAAGCCTGAATTGTGAACTTTGCACAGAAATTTTAGAAGGTAGCAGGGGCAGAAAAATGCAGAAGCAATTAGCTATATTGCCAAGTGGTAAGTAATAAACATTTGTACAGTAGAATAGAAGTAATGGGAGCTGGATGCTGTGGAAGTAGGCTGCTGCTGCTGCTGCTAAATCGCTTCAGTCATGTCCGGCTCTGAGCAACCCCATAGACAGCAGCCCACCAGGCTCTCCCGTCCCTGGGATTCTCCAGGCAAGAACACTGGAGTGGGTTGCCATTTCCTCCTCCAATGCATGAAAGTGAAAAGTGAAAGTGAAATCTCTCAGTCGTGTCTGACTCTTCACAACCCCATGGACTGCAGCCCACCAGGCTCCTCCATCCATGGGATTTTCCAGGCAAGAGTACTGGAGTGGGGTGCCATTGCCTTCTCCGGTGGAAGTAGGCAGTGGAGTGATTAATTCCATACAGCAGGACAAGGTGTTAAAGAAAGTCCTATGGGAGCTGGCCTAAAGATGCATAGTATACCATTTTTGTCTGTGGTTTTCAGGCTTCAGCAGGCATTGGAATCACCTGTAGGGCCCTGTTAAAACAACTTCCTGGGCTCCTGGGCACCAACTCCAGAGTTTATAATACAGTAGATTAAGAATTGGGTTCCCCCAAGAATGTTTACTCTTTGCAAGTTCCAGGTAATAGTGATGATGCTGATTCAGGGATCAGAGTTTGAGAACCACATTTCCAGTAAAGAAATGTGGAGAAACAGTAACTCTGTACAGAGGTAATAAATCCCTTGACTGAAGATATTCTCAGGATATCCTTTCCTTATTAAAAGATTCAAATTTGCTAGAAACGTGAGCAGCAGTGCCTGGTACTAGTTTAGTTATACTTCAGATTAAAACAGTAAATGAGTCCTTCCATACAAAAGTCCAAAGAGTAATAAAATTAGAAATAAAATCTATGAATTGTCATCTTCTAAATAATGACAGCCTGGACTGTCTGAGTGATGTCAAAGCATTAACAGATTTCAAAGCAAAAAAGTTTTTTAAAAAGCAATCCTATTTATTTTCTCCTATTTTCTCTCCTGCTCTCCTTTTCTTCCCCACCCTGCCCTCTTTCTTCCATGTGTATTAAGCACCCCCCACCCCATATATATAAATACACACACACACACACACACACACACACACACACACACACAAGGGACAATGCTTGGTACAAGGGAATGAGAAGTAAAGAAGACACAGTCTTAACTGATAAAATATAAACATATAAGCAGAAAAAGGGAAGACTTTCGTCTTGATCCATCTCAGATTTATAGAGCATTTATTATCCCAATAGGTTTATTGAAGAGAGCTTGGAAGATTTAATTAATGTGTAACCTTACATATATTTAAAATCCCTAAAGGACTCTGAATAGAACTTGTTTAAATGAACTAGATTTTCCAGCAATGTAAATAATTTACTTCTCTTGGAATCCATTCAAAGTCTGATTCTAAGAATGAGTTATGGTCTTTCTTAGGAGTATCTAAAGCTATAGACCATAACAAATTCATTTATTTATTTGACAAACGATTATGAAACACTTTCTCTGTGCTATTCATGGAGATATTTATAGATAGTCGAATATATGGATTTGAAACTCAGAGGTGAAGCCAGATGTAAAAAGACAAAGTTGTAGTCAGTCTCATTTAAATGTTCACTGAGGTCAATGAATTTTAATAATCATTTATTTTAATAGTAGTTCTTGGGTAGGCAGTGAGAAGAGAAGGGGCCTAGGATAAAGGCTGAAGTGGTTCCGGAAGTACAGACAGAGCAGAAACAGCAAAGGAGCCCAAGTGAGGAGGAGAGCCCAGACAAGGTGAAGTGGAAAAGGCAGACAGTTGCACAAGTCGGTCAAGTAAGAGGCAGCCCACAGAAAGCTCTTGGCATTTTTTGCTATGAGGAAGTTGCCTTTATTGAGAGCAGTTTTTGTGGGGTTGGGTGGAAGCCAGATTAGGGAAGACCCAGAGGTAGCTGGTGGCAGGGACTGTAGATGGGGGTAGAGAGGTCAGGCTCTTCCTAGGGAGAGGAGGAGCTCAGTTCTTTCTTTTGATTTTGTGTTTTCTTTGGAGGGTAATTTGAATACTATTTAAAGGCTGATGGCCAGATGAAATACAGGAGTTGCTGAAGACACAGAGGAAAGAAAGGTGAAACAGACTGTGACACGTTAGGAAGAGGAGGGAAGGGGAAGGATCTAGGAGACGGGAAGAAGCAGGAGGGGGCCGAGGAGGGAGGCTGTCATGTCTGAATCGACATGGAGAGACTGGCTGAGCTGAGTGTGCCTGCGTGTGAAAACGGGAACCCAGAGCCTGGCTCGCGGCAGGGGCTCTGAAAGTGCCCGGCGTCATAATGATATCGGTGAGAATAGCTCCTCTCATCTTAGAATTTAGAGTGGCGGTACGTTACATACCATCTACTTCTTATTTTTCAGTGATTGTCAGAAATGTTAGTTCTTTATTTTTGATGAAAGAGTGACATATCTGACAAGAGGTGGTTAACTCCAGATTTTGACAAAGTTGTTGGGCTCACTTTTACCCTAAGGCATTGCTTCATAAAGGAGAGAGGAGACCCTGTTCTCTAGAAAGGATGTTTTTCATGTGTTCAGGTGTGAAAAAGATTTCCAAATGCCGTCTGTGAGGAAATCTCTGAAACATGCTAAAATGACATAAAACTTTCGTTTTTATTTATAAGAAGAAAAGTGGGTCATTTGCTCAGATCTTTGGTTTAAACCGTTCTGTTGTTCAAATACTGAAGACAAATTGCAGTATGAAAAGACTTCCAAGAATCATCTTACAACTATTTTCTAATTGTGAAAATAGTGCTAGAATGATAAGATTGTTTATTATCTTCTCTGAAAAGAATTAGAACTGACCAGTTACACCATTTTAAACCCCTATCCCCAATTTTTGTTTAATATCTTAGATTTTTTCTCTTGAGGAAGTCTAAAACTTTGTTATTATATCTCATAAAAGCCTACCATCCACCCCCCCAAAAAAGTAGAAATGGTCTTGGGTACTTTGTGCAAGATTAATGATTCTTGTCAATTTAATATTACCTGAAATGACTGAATCATTAGTAAAAAGTGAATTTAATGATGTACATTGTATTCATAGGTGTAAAACAATTAGAGACTTTCTCTTTATCATACTCTGATAAAGAATGGTTGGTATTTCATGAAATCTTCACAATAGAATTTTAATGAAATTTTAATTTTTAATAAAATCACACATTATTTTGTATTTTTTTAAATGTAGTAAGTTGGGGATCAAAAAAAAATCTTCTCGAAAAGTCAAATAAGGACAAGTGTTCAAAAACAAAGCATAGATGAAGCAAAGTAAACTAGAGGAAAAAACAGTTAAAAAAATAAAATCCAAAATAAAAAGTAAAACTGAAAAATAAAGTTTAAAATAATTGTACCATAAAAAGGTGAACTGAAATGAAAATATCCTCTCTGATTCACTGAGAATAAAATCATGGAGACCATTCTAGCTAAGTGATGTTGTACAACAAATAATGAGAGCTACCATCTCTCACATGCATCTCTTATGGGCAAGGCCTTTTATAAACATTGTTGCTAATTTCCCAGGCAACTCTACAATAGAAAGTATTGGTTTTTTTTCATTTGAAAGAAGAATAAACTTTAGCTCAGAAAGGTTTAAAGACCTGTTCTGAGCCACATACCTAATAAGTGGCCAAGCAAAATAATTCAACACAAGAGATTTTAAAATGATTGTTATTATTCCAAAGCTCATGAGTTTTTGAACTCTGCTTTCTGAGTTCTTGGATGAAAAGAGAGCAGTCCTTGGTGTTATTGGAGGAAATCAAGAATGTTAATAAAGATTTTGACTTAGAGCTGGATGGCACTGTGCTCAGTCATGCATTTTATACCAGGAAGGTTATTATTTGCAAGACAGCCAACTGAGGACCCTTGGAAGGAGAATCAATAAGCGAGAGCAGCACTCCTCTCATGGGACGGGATTGTCCCTCGTGAAGTCTCTTGTTGGTGCTAAGGACTGATCCTCTGGATCTACCTTTCTGAATGGAACCATGGGTTAAATAGCAACCCATTAGCAAAGAGCAGGGTCTTAGCAATGTTTCCATAAGTATCTGAAGCCCTAAACCTTATTAGAATACCTTTTGTACCACACCTCTAACTATGTGAATGAAATTTCACAAAGCCAAAATTTCTCAAAATTTCTTGAAGCCTAGAGGTTTAGACACCCCCTCAAACCTTCCCAGCTTTCCCCAGTACAGAGGTAGTCAGGATCTCAGTACTCCCAGTTCTTTTCACAGCTCAGTCTTTGAGAGGCTCCACACAAAAAAAGAAATAGAAAGTAAGATAGAAAAATTGTAAAGGAATGGAAAATCAAGGTTTGGGATGAGATGGTGGACACTAGACTTTCTGGGGAAGGGAGGAAGACAGAGAAAAAGGACAAAAAGGAGCATGCACACGCCCCAAACAAACTGCTTACTCCTCAGTTTTGCTTACTTTAGGAAAATGGAACACTTAATGCCCTGGTAAGGAATCTGAGATAATGTATGTAAAGGACCTACCCATAAAATGCCAAGTTCATAATAGCCTTCTAAAATGATAGCTATCGTCGTCACCATCATCATCATCAGCATTATTATGTCTGAGCATCTGTAGGTTGTTATACATTGATGTTCTGGATGACCTCACCATGCTCTGTCTCCTTTTAGGGCAAGCATTGTGAATTGCCTAAATTAATTTTTTTCCCTTTTTTTTTTTAAGGACTTAATGGACAAAAAGGCCAGAAGGGAGAAAAAGGGAGTGGAAGCATGCAAAGTAAGTTTATAATTTCTTGTTTTTTTTTTCCTCTGTGGCTCTGTAATAAACAAGCTTGTGACAGTGGTGGGCTACGCTTGAGGTAGAGGTTGAGAACTTCATTGTTGATCCATAGATGCTTTGAAAGTCAGCCACAGTTTTCTACAAGTAAACTGTGCTAATTGGAATAAAGCAAATAGATTAAATTACACAACTCTAAATCTCATTACCCATTTGTATTTAGTTTTTGTGATGAGCGTAATGTTCTAAAAATTTCACACAGAAAATTGCTCAATTTTCAAGCCAATTTCAATCTGCTGAAGGAAAATCAAGCTTATGAATAGAAACAATTATAGCCTCCTTACCTACTAACCAAAATAACTGAAATGTTACATATAGGAATTTGCACAATCTAAGAACCCTGACAGACTAATTCTGTGACAGCTGGGATTTTTTGTGTTTTGTTTTGTTAAAAACTTGACAGGTAATATTCAATATCCCAGACCTTCAAAACTGCAATAGCATAGATTTCACAACAGGACTCCCTGTGAATGGAATGGTGATTTTATATTCTAGTGTAGAGAATTTGTAAATTGGACCTTGAAAACTAAATATTAGATGACTTATCTTTATAAGTCAACACTTGTATGTCTAGTCTGAACCTACCAGATATAATGAAAAAATTTTGAAAGGGAATTCACATTTGACTTCTCAGAAACCAATGTGTTGCTCCTCTGCGTCCGCGCTAGGCACTGCATGTAATGTGTATATGTGTGTGTGCTGTGAAAATAGGGGATACACACAGAGATGATCATGATCTGTACCCATCAGGAATCTGATTGAGACAGATTTTGGCAAATCCTTTCATGGAACCATAAAAATCTAGCAGTTCTCCATTGTAATTATTGTTTTAAAACTGCAGTACTAATTTTTCTGTCTTATTAAAAATAATTATTTTAACCTAATAGTGTGTGTGGATGACACATTTAGGCAACTTAGGATCACCACTGTGAATGCCAGCCATTTAAGTGTGGTATAACCACATGATGCTTTCTATAATCGTTTCCGTAATTGCTTCATTGTTGAACTGTGTGTGCCCTTAAATTGAACGATACTAAGTGTTGTTTATCCTCAAAGTGCTTTAGTGTGAGTCAGTGATTATTAGTGTTGTTGTTATTGTATTGAAGGCTTCTCAGGTGGCTCAGTGGTAAAGAATCTGCCTGCCAATGCAGGAGATTCAGGAGACGTGGGTTTGATCCCTGAATCAGGAAGTTTCCCTGGAGAAGGAAATGGCAACCCACTCCGGTATTCTTGCCAAGACAGTCCCATGGACAGAGGAGCCTGACAGGCTACAGTCCATGGATAGGAAAAAGTCTCCTTTGTGTCCATTTATTATTTGATGTGGTCACTTTGATCAGCTGTTTACTTTTTATTCCATTTCTTCCCCTTTCCCCCATCACCCACTTATTTTCATTGAGCTCCTGTGTAATTCTTCTCTATCTGCATGTTTATCTCAAAATTTATTTCTTCCTTTGGTGGTGGTTTAGTCACTAAGTCATGTCTGACTCTTGCGACCCCAAGAACTGTAGCCTGCCAGGTTCCTCTGTTCATGGGACTCTCCATCTTTGGTTCTTTATCTCCTTCTTGTCTTTTCTTAAGACATTCTCTGAGTTTCTTAACCTTGACTGTGGCCAAGCTTGGCAAATAAGGGAAACCTTTGTTTTGCAGCCTGTTTAACCAAACACCCACCCTTTCTTTTGTTACCTGAGGCTTTCAAATGCTTTGAACATTTTTTGTTTTCAGATGTGTTCAGAAATGTTTTCAGTTATAGGTATTTTCATGGCTGTTTTGAAGTTTATGTGCTTGCTTTCTTTGAAGAAGTGTTAAGAGGAATTTCCATGTGTAAATGTGTGTGCATAGCCTCCAGATTCCTCTCCATGTATCCTCCCATAAAGAGTATGTAATTCCATACTGTTTCAAAAACACAGAAGGAATCATATCCAGAAACGTCTACACAGAGTAGTCTGTCTTCTTCTTTAAGTTAGCATACCAATCATCTGCCATGGCAATACTTAGGGTACTTTTTTCTCTCTCAGTGGCTACACACTATTCCATTAATATAGTGCTGCCCTAATTGGCATAATATGTCATTCAATTCCCTAATGATGAACACTTGATGATTTTTGTTTGCTTTAGCTTGGCTTACCTGTGGCGGATTCATTTTGATATTTGGCAAAACTAATACAATTATGTAAAGTTTAAAAATAAAAAAAAAAAGAAAGAAACAATGCTACTTTCAGCACTCTCTTACATGATCTTTTGGGAATGTTTTTTAATAGAGAATTTGCTAGAAGTAGAATCAATAATTGAAAGGTGACATGCATTTTACAATTTGGTGGATTCTTGCAAATGGCTCCTAAAAGGTTGCACCAATTTATTCTGTATGAAAGTGCCTTATCCCCCACATCTTCAATTAATTCTGATATATGAAAATTGATGCTGAATTATTTTGCTGTAATTTTTAAAAATATTTTTCAAGTGTGATTTAAATATAATGAAAATAATCATTGACTTCCTATTTTGTTTTGGGGGGGGTTCAGCTTTTTTTTAATTAAGTTTTATTTGAATACAGTTGATTTGGTTTCCCAGGTGGCACTAATAGTAAAGAACCCACCTGCCAATGTAGGACACATAAGAGACTCGGGCTCAGTCCCTAGATCGGGAAGATCCCCTGGAGGAGGGCATGGCAACCCACTCCAGTATTCTTGCCTGGAGAATCCCATGGACAGAGGAGCCTAGAGGGCTACGGTCTATAGGGTCGCAGAGTTGGACACAACTGAAGCGACTTAGTGCACACACACGTAGTCGATTTATAGTGTTGTGTTAGTTTTTGCTATACAGCAGAGTGAATCAGTTATGCATATACATATATCCACTCTTTTTTAGATTCTCTTCCTTTATAGATCATTACAGAGTGTTAAGTAGAATTCCTTGTGCTATACAGTAGGTCCTTGTTAGTTATCTATTTTACATATAGTGGAGTGTATATGAAAATCCCAGTCTCCCAAGTTATCCCTCCCCCCTTCCTCCTTGGTAACTGTTTTCTTTTTTTTAATATTTTTTTTCTTTTCTGTATCCGTGACTCTGTTTCCATTTTGCATATAGGTTCATTTGTATCATTCTTTTAGATTCCACATATAATCAGTGTCTTATGATATTTGTCTTTCTGTGTCTGACTCACTTAATTTAGTATGACAATTTCTAGCTCCAACCATGTTGCTGCAAACAACATTACTTTATTCTTTTTTATGGCTGAGTAGTTTTCCACACCACCTCTTCTTTATCCATTCCTCTGTTGATAGACATTTAGGTTGCTTCCATGTCCTGGGTATTGTAAATAGTCCTGCAATGAGCACTGTGGTACATGTGTCTTTTCCAATTATGGCTTTCTCTGGATATATGCCCAGGAGTGGGAATGCTGAATCATATGGTAGTTCTATTTTTAGTTTTTTAAGGAACCTCCATACTGTTCTTAGTAGTGGCTATACCAATTTAGATTCTCACCAACAGTGTAGGAGGGTTCTCTTTTCTCCACACCCTTGCAAGCATTTATCATTTGTAGATTTTAAAATGATGGCCATTCTGATCTGTGTGAGGTGATACCTCATTGTAGTTTTGATTTGCATTACTCTGGTAATTCCCTGGTGGCTCAGACTTCTCTGGTGGCTCAGATGTTAAAGCTTCTGCTTACAATGCAGAAGACCCGGGTTCAGTCCCTAGGTTGGGAAGATCTCCTGGAGAAGGAAATGGCAACCCACTCCAGTATTCTTGCTTGGAAAATCCCATGGACGGAGGAGCCTGTGGGCTACAGTCCACGGGGTCGCAAAGAGTCGGACACGACTGAGCAACTTCACTTTCTTTCTTTCACTCAGGTAATTAGTGATGTTGAGCATCTTTTCATGTGCCTCTTGGCCATGTGTGTATCTTCTTTAAAGAAATGTTTATTTAGATCTTCTGCCCATTTATTGATTGGGCTGTTTGTTTCCTTGGTATTGAGCCCCATGAGCTGTTTGTATATTTTGGAAATGAATCCCTTGTCGGTCACTTTGCAAATATTTTCTCCCATTATGTGGGTTGTTTTTTCATTTTGTTTATGATTTTCTTTGCTATGCCAAAGCTTATAAGTTTACTTAGGTCCTATTTGCTTATTTTTGTTTTTATTCTCATTACTCTAGGAGGTAGGTCAAAAAAGATCTTGCTATGATATTTGTCAGAGAGTGTTCTATGTTTTCCTCTAAGATTTTGATAGTACCTGGTTTTACATTTAGGCCTTTAATCCATTTTGCATTTGTTTTTGTGTATGGTGCTGGAGCATGTTCTAATTTCATTCTTATTTCCTCTTTCATATATGTGTCAGGACCAGGATAACTCCCTGATCGTATTAGGGCAGGCCCCTTTGAAGATCAGGTGGGTTGGGCGGGACACCCCGTGCTACCATCTCATTAAAAGGCCCTTCATCTCTGGACAAGTCATCAGCACATCTGACTCCAGGATTCCCTTGTGGCTCCTCCAAACGACCTTGGTTCCCACGTGGTGTCAGCTTCCGCATGCCTTTCTCTCCTGGTTTTTTGGTGCTGTTGGGGCCTCTGCTCCCCTGCTCATACCTGTCCGCTCTCCAGCACCTCTCCATGACCACTGTCCCTGAGCTGGGATGCCTCCATGGATTGACTTGCAGACTGCTTTCTCCTACCCTTCTCAGAGCCAGGCCAGGATCACTCTGCCACTCACTCATCTAGTGTCTCCCGAATCCATTGGCTCCCAGGAGAAATTTCATGGTAACAGATTATATGTGAGTTCTTTACCCTCAAACATATCAGTCTCAGCCAGAGATAGTGATGCCATAAAGGAATCCATTTGTTTGTTCAGCATATGTTTACCATATACCTCCTGGAGCTAGACTTAACAGCTAATAAGATAGCTGTTGTCTCTGGCCTTCCAGAACTAATTGTCCCTGAAAAACATAGCCATGGACACAAGCAGTTATGCATTAGAGCAGGGCTAGATGGGGGAAGGAACTGGGCTCCGTGGGTGTTCAGAGGGGATCAAGAGTCTTCAATTCCTTAGAATTTTAAAAAGGTAAATTGACTTTGATTTGCTTCGTTTACTTTGTCTTCTTATTCTCCAGTTTATGGCATATGTTTTTCAAGTTTTGTCATGAAGTCAAGTGGAGCTGGGGCAGTTCCTTCAAAATTTTTTAGCCAAAAAAAAAAAAAAATCAAAATTTGTTGCCTTAAATTACCAGGCTCTTTCAAGCAAGAATATTTTGACCATAAAAAAATAATGCTGAAACTATTTTATTCTATAAAGCTCTTTTCACCAGCCTGCTTCATTTAATATCCTTGGTAAACGCACATGTAAAAACAAAGTTTCGAAGTGTGTTATGTTACTCAATAAAAACTATAAAGAAAACCATTTTTTAAGCAATTCTTTGTGCTTTAAATATTCTGTTTAGATCCTGGAGAAAAAGAAATATTTCAGCAGAACTGGAGATATTTTTTGTAGGTAAAAAAGCTGAAAATGAGAAAGGAGAAAAAGTAGGAAAAGACAAACTACAAAAACAGAAAGCTATGGGATTCCTTGTTCATTTTGAATGTCTATCTCTCTCTATTAATCAAAAGATGGAATTTCCTCACCTCTCCTTCCCTTCAAGTTTTAACACATACAGTCCCAGGATTCAGGATATTAAAGTTCTAGGAGAATTCTCAGTAGCATCCCTGTGTGTCTGCCCACTTTCATTCCCTCGCCTGTGAAATGGGCATTGTATCACTCACCTCACAGTGTTGTCGTGAGAGTCACATAAGATACTCCATGTATGTAGATGGCTCTGTAAAATCATGACATGCTTAACTCATAAGGCATAGTTCCCGGTGGGTCTCTCTAACCTGGAGCTATTCTTTCTCACTGGTCTAATGCAGACATTTAAATCCACAATCAGAACATGAGTGTGTGCTAAATGAAAATGCAAGAAGCCAAATAAATGCCATGGACAAAAAAGAGATGCTGGAGACTCGGATAAGATTTTACATTAGATAGAGCAACGCAAGTGTGACCAGATCACAAATCAATGAGTTTGTCTGAGCCGAGGTAAAGAGCGTTAAGTTATAAATAAAAGGAGCGACTAAACAGAGTGCCCACCAGAGGCCAGAAGCTGTCAACACAGGTCAGAACAAAATGTCAGGCTAATAAAACAGGAGTTCCAGGCTCTGAGGAACGAAGGATGAGCCCATGACGCTGCTGATGAGAAAGCTCCAGGAAAGGTTGAAACAGATTAGAGTTGTCAGTGGTACTCTGGGTTTGTGCCGGCTCGACACTAAGGTCTCCAGGAGAAGAGGGACAGGGAGCAATCAGACCACCCATCCTCAATGCTAGCAAACTAGCAATGTTGAGGAGCCAATTATTGCAGATGTCTGAAGATGAGTCGGATCTCTTGGCCTGTGGTTTCATTGGATGTCCTACCTTTTTCTGTGCTGGGGGCCAGGCGACAGCTGAGAGCCATCTTTCCTTCCAACAGGACTTGGTCTACGTTGGCCTCAGGATGACCCTGAACCCAGACACCCTGGGACACCATGCTAGGGGATTCAGTTCACAAGCTATCTGGCTCCCCAGACTGCAAAGAACTTCTTTACATGTGTGAAATACTAACCTGAACTTTCCACATTAGGGCAGAAGGGCTTTTTCTCTAGACAAAAGTAGATGCTGAATGCCCAGTTCAAATGCACACATGTCACCCAATTTAATAACATATAGTAAAAAGAAAATAAGTCTGCATCAAGTTCTAACGCTTGTCCTAATAGTCTGCTGTGTTCTCACCCTAACTTCGAAGCATATGTGTTTCAGGCAAATGAATTCCTGCTGTACAATTAAATACTTTGTGTGATGCTCTGTCCTAAAGGTACCAAGTACTAATGTCTGTGTTTTCTACTGTGCTTTTTACCCAATAAGACTACATACAATGAAACTCATAGCACGATATGAAATATCAGTATGTCTTTCATTTGATTACTGCTGAGGACTCAGCACACCCTTGAATGAATCCCAGTCTTTCTCAAAGCAATCAGCTGACCAAAGTCAAGGCTGCTTCTCCAACCATAAAATAATTATAATAATGAGTGTTTGGAGAACATTTGCTCAGCACCAGGGGCTTTAATGCATTATCTCATCTGATCTTCAGAAGAGCCTTTGAGGTAAGTCTTATCATCATTCCCATTTTATAGATTAGAAACTGAAGCTCACCTGTAATAAGTGGTAGAACAGAAACGCAAAACCTGATGTGTTGATCTGCAACGTTCCTATTTGTTTCTATGACTCCATCCAACACTCCTACACTAGTTTTCTATATTTTTATATATAAATACCACAAATATATCATATGAAGGGTGCGGAGAGAGGGAGAAGGAAGGGAGAGAAAGAGATTTGTAATGAGCAATTTGATTATCTAGGATGGCTATAATCATTTGAAGACCTTAAGGAAGAAAAAGTTCTTAGAACATGAATTCCACTAGGTCAGATTCCAAGAAAGCATTCTCGTTTAATCTCTGTTGATGTTTCTTCCTTCATATCCTGTTCCAGCCACTGCCTCCAGTCTCTCCCTAAAGAATATTAACTCAGAAACATAGTCTTTCTGGAATGCTCACCAAGCTTCCATTACTTTGCTGAGAGCTACTCGTGTGTGCCAGGGGAAGATGCTACCTGTTAATATTCTATCTTTATTTCAGTAACTGGCTCAATTTGAACACATTTTTTCCCCAATTATGTTGCTGCTTGGATGTCCCATTTCTTTCGTCATGTTTCTTGTTTTACTGCTCACTGTCCTTTCCTCAGTGCCCCAACTGGGCTTCAGCAGAGCAGTGTCCCCTGAGCAGTGATGGCTCCATGTAACTTACATAAACACTGATCATTCTCAACAGTTATGTGGTGTTTTCAGCTTTATATGATTCCACAAATGGTTGCTAAAAACACATAGTGTTCCATTAAGAAGCAATAAATGTATTCCTTAATAGTGTGTATATCTAATATGTCTTGTAAATTGAACTAGAGATTTAAATCAGTAATGAGCCTAGGGCTTAGCACTGGTCCTGTTTAGGACCTATCCCAGCTGTCTCACAGCTTGACTCTCAGCAGAGATAATGAGAAGGAAAAAAAAAAAATCAATACAGTTCCAGCCAGGTCTTTTGCATCAGCAAAGTTTGTAATTCACCCAGGTATGTGCTAGAGTTCAGATGGAGCAGAGAGACCCAACACGCCACTTCCCATGTCTCCACGAGCTTGGAGGTCCAAATGACTTTCCTTCCTTCTTCAGAGAACCAGGTCCTGGCTTCCTGTTCTGCAGTAAACATCATCTTACACTAATACAAGATTGGTTCTTTTGTGAGCACACAGAGTCCTAACCACTGGACCACCAGGGAATTCCCAGGTCACAACGGATCATTTGCCCCCTTAACCTGGTTCTCTGGCTACTGTGCTCCCTACAATGCGAATCTCAAGGTCAGATTCCTTAGAACAGCCAGCGGAGTTACTTGCTCGCACATGAAGTGTCCCAGAAATATCTCCCACTGTGGCTTACCCTGCAGGACCCTTCCTGGACGCTCTGGTTACCCTCACCCCCTGATTCTGCTGTGTTCTCACTCACATCCTGCTTAATCCACTGCAAAGTAAGAACTTTTAAGTTGTAACGTATTTACTCAGTATCATCTAGGTTAAATAACATTTATTTTGATGTAACACATTCTCAATCTTTTGGTTATTGAACTATGGGTGTTCACTGTCATCATTGTTAATTTTGCTAAGTTTCTAATTTCCAGTGCAACCACATGTCTGCTACCCAGCTATTCCGCAGTCCTGAAATCTGGGGCATGGTGAGGGGGGGAGCAGCCAGTCCTTTAATCCTGAAATAAAATTGTAATAAATTGAGCACCACCCTCATATTCTAAGGCAATTCCAGTACCTCCTGGAATTGTGCCTGCTTTAGAAAGCAGTTTGATGAAAATATGAAAAAATTATATTCCCTTCATCTCCTCTTTCAAATCCCCGTGACAACTGTGATAGTGGGTTTAATAGGGTTTCTAGCAATTCCTTTTCTCCTGAAACCTCAGAACGTGCCTTTATTAGGAAGTAGGGTCTTTGCAGGTGTAGTTAAGCTAAGATGAGGTCATACTGGATTCTGGTGGGCCCTGAAGCCAGCGATGGACATCTTGATAAGAAGAGAATGCCATAGAGACACAGTGAAGACCACGTGGAGACAGAGACAAGGATTAGAGTGATCTGGTTACAAGCCAAACAATGCTAAGACTTGCTGAAGCCATGAGAAACTTAAGACAAAGAAGGATAGATTCTCCCCAGAGGCTTCAAAGAAAACAAGGCTCTGCCACCATCTTGATTTCAGACTTCTGCCCTCCAGTACTGCAAGAATAAAGTTCTGTTGTTTTAAGCTGCACAGTTTGTGACCATTTACTATTGTTCAGTTCAGTTCAGTCTCTCAGTCGTGTCCGACTCTTGGCAACCCCATGAACCACAACACGCCAGGCCTCCCTGTCTATCAGTAACTCCCGGAGTTTACCCAAACCCATGTCCATCAAGTTGGTGATGCCATCCAGCCATCTCATCCTCTGTTGTCCCCTTCTCCTCCTGCCCTAAATCTTTCCCAGCATCAGGGTCTTTTCCAATGAGTCAGCTCTTCACATCAGGTGGCCAAATATTGGAGTTTCAGCTTCAACACCCGTCCTTCCAATGAATACCCAGGACTGATTTCCTTTAGGATGGATTGGTTGGATCTCCTTGCAGTCCAAGGGACTCTCAAAAATCTTCTCCAACACCAAAGTTCAAAAGCATCAATTCATTGTCACTCAGCTTTCTTTATAGTCCAACTCTCACATCCATACATGACCACTGGAAAAACCATAGCCTTGACTAGACGGAACTTTGTTGGCAAGGTAATGTCTCTGCTTTTGAATATGCCGTCTGGGTTGGTCATTGACTATAGTAGCCTGAGGAAACTCACACACCCACACATCTTTGTTGTTGCTTCCCCCCCGACATCTCTCATTCCAACAATGACCACCACATGTCTCCCTTCATTTGAAAATGTTCCCTAATTCTACCTGGGGATGTAAGAGAATTTTACTGAAGAATCATGCCTAACAGGAAATGTGAGCAGAAAAGTCTACAACTTCAAGCTGAGCCTTGAACTTGACTCTGTTGAAAACCAACTAGATTAGACACCAAATTTTCCTCACTGGCCGCTATCCTCAGATTCTACCCTCCAGCCAAAAAACTTTACACACCCCTGCTCAGCTGGGATCTTCTCCCTCCTGTTTCTCCTCTTTACTTTGTTTTGGGATTTCCAGAATACTTGTTTCCTTCAACTTCCAGATCAAGATTCAAAATCTGTTAAAGTATTTTTCCAAGAAATTCAACATATTTCTGCAGACATCTGATATCCATTGTAAAAGAAAAATTAATCTGTCAATTGAAGGAAGAAATGGAAAATTTCATTTGAGCCAAATTTGAGGATGATAGCTTGGGAAGAGCATCTCAGAGAGCTCCATTAGAAGTCAAGGCCCAGTTGTGTAAGTTTTTGAGACAGAGGATGTATATCAAATGATGTTATTATTGATAGTTTACATAATCCAAATCTTCAGGTCATCGTGCTAGGTCATGTGACCCCTTACAAGCTCTAGAGGGAATGTTATATTTAAGGAATTGTCTTGATGCTAGGACACTGTTGCTGTTTATTGTTGAGCAGGTCTTTCTGCTGATGGTTGAGATCTGGTTGATACATAATGCAGATATACAGTGAACATTAGGGGCAGAAGAGGCCAAAGGGCAGAAAAAATTTTATGTTTAAATTTTTTGATCTTGCCATAAAGTATGAATTTTATTTCACACCAGATTGTGCCTTTCATAGTTAAGTACTTCACTAGACTAATTATCTTAAAAAAATAAATCAGGTCCCTTTCCAGAGGAATTTTGTTATATTACAAGGACTTCTGGGTCAACTTGCAACTAGACTTTTACAAAAAACTTTTGCTACATTTGGAGCTCAGATACAATAATTACCATTGGGTAATAAATTTAACCCTAAATTGTAATTCCACTAAATAATTTAAAGTAAAGAAAGCATGACAATAAGGCAAGCAATATCATAATACTTGAAATGAAATAACTACACTCCTCAAGTCATTTTAACCTCCATTCTTTTCTTCCACTCAAGTAGCAGTGCCGGATACATGCAGGGATGCCTCAGAATTCACATTCTTCTTGACTTTTCTTTTCAAATTACAATTTTGAAAGCTGGAGCTTGTTGCAGGAAAGGAAGTGGGGTGCAAGAGGATGGTCACATCTGGGGTCTCAGGCGAGTCCCTGGGACGGTGCCTAGTGTGGGTTCTTGGCTTCCCTCAGGAAATAATTCAAGAGTCACAAGTAAAAGATGGCTAATTCAGGAAGTTATACACTCCATAGATAGAGTCTGGACCATCTCAGAAGGTAAGAGGCCCTAAAATACGGGGTGGTTAGTTTTTATAGGCTAATGAGTGGGAGTATTATTCCAACTATTTTGGGGATGGAGTGGAGATTTCCAGGAATTGGGGCACTGCCCACTTTAGCCTTTTTATGGCTGTGCTTAGAACTGTCCTGGTGTCTGTAGCTTTCCGATGTATTATAATGAGTGCATAATGAGGCTGAAGGTCTAGTGGAAGTTCACTTGTGCACCATTTTAGACCTAGTTGGTGCTAACCAGTTCATGCTGTGTCCTCAACATCTCTGTCATTCTTTTAAAGGTTGTGCCCTGCTGCCTTCCTGTTCTATGCTATGCAGATTCTTAATATTTTTTCCTAACTTTCAAGAAAAGACTTACATATGAAGCATTTCTATAATTTATTTTGGGCTCATGGATGGCTCCATCAGTAGCACTGTGAACATGAGACTTAAAATAGATTTCTTTAGTTGTTTGTCAGTTGCTTCATTTGCTATTATTTTCTCCCATTCTGAAGGCTGTCTTTTCACCTTGCTAATAGTTTCCTTTGTTGTGCAGAAGCTTTTAAGGTTAATTAGGTCCCATTTGTTTATTTTTGCTTTTATTTCCAATATTCTGGGAGGTGGGTCATAGAGGATCCTGCTGTGATGTATGTCGGAGAGTGTTTTGCCTATGTTCTCCTCTAGGAGTTTTATAGTTTCTGGTCTTACGTTTAGATCTTTAATCCATTTTGAGTTTATTTTTGCGTATGGTGTTAGAAAGTGTTCTAGTTTCATTCTTTTACAAGTGGTTGACCAGATTTCCCAGCACCACTTGTTAAAGAGATTGTCTTTAATCCATTGTATATTCTTGCCTCCTTTGTCAAAGATAAGGTGTCCATATGTGCGTGGATTTATCTCTGGGCTTTCTATTTTGTTCCATTGATCTATATTTCTGTCTTTGTGCCAGTACCATACTGTCTTGATAACTGTGGCTTTGTAGTAGAGCCTGAAGTCAGGTAGGTTGATTCCTCCAGTTCCATTCTTCTTTCTCAGGATCGCTTTGGCTATTCGAGGTTTTTTGTATTTCCATACAAATTGTGAAGTTATTTGTTCTAGCTCTGTGAAGAATACTGTTGGTAGCTTGATAGGGATTGCATTGAATCTATAAATTGCTTTGGGTAGTATACTCATTTTCACTATATTGATTCTTCCAATCCATGAACATGGTATATTTCTCCATCTATAAGTGTCCTCTTTGATTTCTTTCACCAGTGTTTTATAGTTTTCTATATATAGGTCTTTAGTTTCTTTAGGTAGATATATTCCTAAGTATTTTATTCTTTCCGTTGCAATGGTGAATGGAATTGAATAATAGCAAATGAAGCAACTGACAAACAACTAATCTCAAAAATATACAAGCAACTCCTATAGCTCAACTCCAGAAACATAAATGACCCAATCAAAAAATGGGCCAAACAACTAAATAGACATTTCTCCAAAGAAGACATACAGATGGCTAACAAACACATGAAAAGATGCTCAACATCACTCATTATCAGAGAAATGCAAATCAAAACCACTATGAGGTACCATTTCACACCAGTCAGAATGGCTGCGATCCAAAAGTCTACAAATAATAAATGCTGGAGAGGGTGTGGAGAAAAGGGAACCCTCTTACACTGTTGGTGGGAATGCAAACTAGTACAGCCACTATGGAGAACAGTGTGGAGATTCCTTAAAAAACTGGAAATAGAACTGCCTTATGATTCAGCAATCCCTCTGCTGGGCATACACACTGAGGAAACCAGAAGGGAAAGAGACACGTGTACCCCAATGTTCATCGCAGCACTGTTTATAATAGCCAGGACATGGAAGCAACCTAGATGTCCATCAGCAGATGAATGGATAAGAAAGCAGTGGTACATATACACAATGGAGTATTACTCAGCCATTAGAAAGAATACATTTCAATCAGTTCTAATGAGGTGGATGAAACTGGAGCCTGTTATACAGAGTGAAGTAAGCCAGAAGGAAAAACACCAATACAGTATACTAATGCATATATATGGAATTTAGAAAGATGGTAACAATAACCCTGTGTACGAGACAGCAAAAGAGACACTGATGTATAGAACAGTCTTATGGACTGTGGGAGAGGGAGAGGGTGGGAAGATTTGGGAGAATGGCATTGAAACATGTAAAATATCATGTATGAAACGAGATGCCAGTCCAGGTTCGATGCACGATACTGGATGCTTGGGGCTAGTGCACTGGGACAACCCAGAGGGATGGTATGGTGAGGGAGGAGGGAGGAGGGTTCATGGGGAACACATGTATACCTGTGGTGGATTCATTTTGATATTTGGCAAAACTAATACAAATATGTAAAGTTTAAAAATAAAATTAAAAAAATAGATTTCTTTAAATAAAATAGATTTCAAATATAAAGACAGGAAGAAAGAACATTTACAACAAATAGCTGGTACATAATCATGTATACACCACCTGCATTTTAGAGGTGTTGTCTTTCTACCATACTGACTGCACATATTTTTTTTTTTTAAGAAGTATGCTAACTTGCACAGTTGAAGTTCCATTTATGCTTGCCTGTCTTGTTTTCTAGGTTAAATTTCCATCATGGAGTTACATGTTTGTTTCCATTCATGCTTCTGTATATTTGCTACATATGTATGTTTGCATAAATGGGAGATGGTATTATTTTCTGTTTTATATAAAAAACATTATACAAGATGTCTCATTCTAAGCTTGTTCTTTTCCTCAGTTTTATGAATTTTGGCTTTATTTGAGTAATAGACCCTTTCAAACAGTAAGGACATTAGTGAATATCTGGCCACCACTTATTTTAATTAATCCTAATTTTAAAAATATTATAATTTCAGAAAATAAGAAAAAGATTTTATATTCAATTCCTGTCCCCTATACAAAATTACTGTCAATATTCTTGGATACTTCCTTCTAGTCTTTTTAAATATCAACTTTTTGGCATAGTAAAATAAAATATTAATATCACTTAATTTTATATTACCATTTTTTTCATTTTCTACATTATTCCTTTGACAGTTATGTTTAATGCCTCTAAAACTATCCATCTAATGTATATACTATAATTAATTTAGCTATTCCTTTATTCCAGATATTTAATTTAGTTGTTTTACTTCTTCCTTTAAAAATAAGCCTTCAATAAACAAACAGACAAAAAAACCAACAATGGCCACTGAACTTGTTAACTTGCACTAATTTGAAGTTATTTTCTCAGATTAAAAAACCTTCTTCTGTAAATTACTTGCTCGTTATTTTTTTGTTTGATACCTTATGATTATAGACCTATGAATGAGCTATTTGTATAATAAGTATTTCACATATTGTTTTTATCTTTCTTACAGACTTCTAAAAATATACAAAAATTATCAGTACTCTACTCTTCCTTCCAACCCTAGGAAATAAGTATAATAAGACTGCCTTTAGAAAATTAAACCACAGTGGATCAGAGCAGAAATATGTAAAATCCCCTAACCTGATGAAATATATTAACATATAGAAAGAAAAATGTGTTAAGCAAAAGAGCATGGGCCAATCCCAGAGGCAAAATCTCACTGCTATGCCTCATTGTAAATTAATAAATTAATTAAACGAATAATTCACTGATTGTGATTTGACTTCTTGCACAGATTGCCCACAGAGAGAAAATGGCCTTGTCAAGTAGTTAAAAATATTTCTGTTTTTTGAAGCAATTACATTTCTGGTTGTAAATTGAATTGCCATTTAGTCCCAAGATTCTGTTTAACATTAGTCTGCCACTAAGAGATAAATCCGCTAAACCTACAAAATCAGGCTTTGGAATTTGTGAGGCTTCTGACCAAACCCTCCCACCAGACCATTCCACATTAAAGGGCTCTTAGTGGACAACCATGTGGTTTTTTTTCCTGTAATAGGACTCTTTTTTTAAATCAACCTTCCCTGCGCAATTTCCTTTACTGCTCTGCACAGAGAAACAACATTCTCTCTAGAGACGGATGACATACTAAATTCTATTCCATTCAGTGTTTGGTATTTTAAACATTTGCCGATTTAATCCACTCAGGTAATAGAGATCACCTATCAAGAGGAGCTCAAAATTAATTCATTCATTTATACCATCACGCTTCATCAAGTGATATTTGGTCAGGTATTGAAAAGATAACTGGAAGGATGTCAGTTTGGGGGCGAAAATAAACCAGTTTTCAGTGCTTTGTAGGTCAGTAGTGCTGTGCTTCCAGGTAGCTCAAACAGTAAAGACTCTGCCCGCAATGTGAGAGACCTGGGTTCAATCCATGGGTGGGGAAGACCCCATGGAGAGGGAAATGGCAATCCATTCCAGTGTTCTTGCCTGGAGAATCCCATGGACAGAGGAGCCTAGTGAGCTACAGTCCATGGGTGGCAAAGAGTCAGATAAGATGAGCGACTAACACTTTCAGTGCTGTGCGAGCTTGAGAAGGGTACCTATCAAAACTGGGTGCTGGGGGTGAAGAAATGGGAGGTGTTGGTGGGGGCTGGGAGGAGGAGAGGGTGTGGGGGAATCGAGGCACCAAAGCCCCAGGAATAAAGGAGGGAAGGCTTATTTGGAAATGTGAGTAATTATGTAACTGAAGTTAAAGAAGCAAGAAAGGAGGGGCAAAGAGGTTTCCAAAGCATTAAACTGGAAAAGTAAGTAGAGATTAATTATAGCTTTATTGGTTCCAGGGGTCACGTGGCAGGTTTTTCCCTACTGAAATCCGCTATCTTACTAGTCTTGTGTTTTCAATTATACCAGGGGTTGCCAAGCTTTTTCAGAAAAGAACCAGCTAGTAAATATTTTTGGTTTGAATGCCAGAAAGTCTCTGTTAGACTATTTAACTCTGCTGTGTAGTCTGAAAGCAAACCTACATCATATGTAAACAAACAGGCATGGATGCATTCCACTAAAGCTTTCAGTTGAGTTCAGTTAGGTCACACAGTCATGTTTGATTCTGTGCAGCCCCATGGACTGCAGCACACCAGGCTTCCCTGTCCATCACCAACTCACTGAACTTGCTCAAAGTCCTGTCCATCGAGTCAGTGATGCCATCCCAACCAACTCATCCTCTGTCATCCCCTTCCCCTCCTACATTCAATCTTTCCTAGCATCAGGGTCTTTTCCAATGAATCAGCTCTTCTCAGGTGGCCAAAGTATCGCAGTTTCAGCTTTAGAATCAGTCTTTCCAATGCATATTCAGGACAGATTTCATTTAGGATGGACTGCTTGGATCTCCTTGGAGTCCAAAGTGCTCTCAAGAGTCTTCTCCAACACCACAGTTCAAAAGCATCAATTCTTCAGTGCTCAGCTTTCTTTATAGTCCAACTCT